>NC_036651.1:6351831-6405151 GCF_002806865.2 Cucurbita pepo subsp. pepo | reverse complement strand
TTTTTTTTTTTTTTTTTTTTTTTTTTTTTTTTTTTTTTTTTTTTTTTTTTTTTTTTTTTTTTTTTTTTTGCTGAATTATTGATACCGAATGATGGAGGTATTTTAGGGGATGGATGGAGGTATTTTAGGGGATGGATGGAGAGATTAAGGGAGGTGGTCAGTTTTTTTTTTCTTTATTTTGTTATATATATATATAACCTAACGGGGTGTCACACGAGAAGTTGCCACTCGTCACGTGCGTGTAGGGGCTCAAGCTCGCATGGGTCAGGTCATACTCTCGGGTATATGCGGGTCATGTTTTTGGGCATGCGTTAGGTGGTCCGTGGATGTGGGTTGGTTGAAGATGCAAGATCTCCGATGCCTTGCTGTTAATCTCACGTTTTCTGATGACTGCGAATTTCTTTGTACCGTTACAATAACCGAGGGTCATTCTATTTGTACATTTTAAAGTATTTTGTATTTTGTTTTATAATTGTATCACAATCCCATTTCCTCCTTGGTAATATTTTGAATAACATTGTCTTATTGTTGAATTTTATTTTATATGTAATTTTTGTACGGTGGATTTTATTTTGATTTAAATTTTATCACATTTTTATTTTTTATTTCAGTTTACTTTTTATTTTTATTTATTTTTTATTTCCTCTTTTTAAGTCACATTGAAGATTTGAAGTCTCCAAAATACTCTTATATATACCATTCCCTTACAAATTTTAACATACTACTATGTTGGTATTTTTTAGAAAGTTCATGATAAGCAAGAAATCAAATTTCTATTTTTAATACATGATAATTAAAATCTAAAATTAGGAGAAAAAATTTTCATTCACAAAGTTAGGATTACTTTTATTATTATTATTATTATTTTCACACAAGGAGATATACCAAACAAGTTTCTTAAATTTTTCAGCTAAAAGGCTAGCTCAAAAAAGTATTTACCATTTAAGTAAGTAATCACACGAATTCTAGGAAGCAATACTTATAGGAATAGCTTGTTAATATGCATGCAATTTAAAACAAATCCTAGGTAGATAGATTATCTATGACCTGAGCTTAGGACAATTGGATAAGCACGAGAATAGTCACTCTAGTTAGTAGCATAACTAAATTACTCCTCACATGATGTAACAAACTATTTTTGACTAAGAGTCTCATTAGGGTGGTGTATCTTGCTTGCACGGGTCAAATTGAAGGTATGGGAAACTGAGTACGCCATAGAAAGTCGAGAAGGGTTTCGACCTCTTAGAATGAATTCAATTGGTCTAATCTCTTGCTTGGATGTTAGACTCCCACCACCCAACACATATCTCATGCCATATGCCAACATATCTCATGTCATATGCCATGTAGAGTGAATAACTATGTAAAAAAATGACACGACTTACATGTTTTGAAAAACACCTTTAAAATGACACGACAAAAGACTAAAGAAAATAAATAAACCTTTGAATTAAAACCATCCTATTCTAGCCTAAGTCTAAGAAAATAAATACGAATACCCTATGCATGTGTCATGGTCTCAAGTTGCGATGTCACCATCAGCCGTACAGGGACGTTTTACCTTTACCTAAAAAGGAGTAGCACATGACTTGAGTATTTTAAGAAATACTCAGTAAGTGATCCCACTTCTGAGGTCAGGAAATGCAAACACATGCAACTCATGATCAAGGGACCTATCATTTAAAACCATCATAGGGTGGCCTCCAGTGTTAGATAAATTGGATGTATAGTACTTACCTACACACGACCAACACGTGCGAGTGTGAATCCCCAGGGGACTTGCACACCCCCTGGACCCTCTTTGGTCAAGCTAATCTGTAACGACGTTCGGTGGTCAGCGAAACCCTATAGTGTCATGCTCCCCATGAACACCCTCATCATCATACTGTACGCGTCTACACTCATCATCATGAAAGAGGAAGTATCCCGATGCATATGAACACACAAAATGCATGAGGTCCCTATAGTTTTCATCTTTAAATCATCTTTAAGACACAACCCTATACACCGTTCACACATTACTCTAAGTAACATGCACGCATTGACCTTCATACATTCATCATCATTTGTTTAACTAGGGCTGTGTCTTTAAAACCTTCTCATCATAATGCATCGCAATATTTAATACACGCACAACATCTTAATATAGAACATCGTCATACGAAGTCGTTTCATCTTATTATTATGCATCATCATCATCATGTCGACATCATGTACAATATAACATCATCACATAATTATCTAACATCATCAAGTCATCGTATAACATCACATTATTATCTATCATCATCAAGTCATCATATAACATCACATCATCATCTAACGTCATCACGTCATCATGTCATCACCTAACATTATCACATCATCATATAATATCATCACATCATTTTTGAATTGCATCCAAAATAAAATACTCCCATTTTTTCTTGTGTATACTTTTTTTTTTTTTTTTTTTTTTTTTTTTTTTTTTTTTTTTTTTTTTTTTTTTTTTTTTTNTCTGTACTTATTTAATCTTCCCATTTTTTTTTTCTTTCTTTCCATGCATTCTAAATTTCTTTTCTTTCTTAAAAATAAAATAGCTATATATGATAAAGCAACTTACCTAACTCCATTGCTATTGATTTATAACTAAAATCTAAATATAAATAAAGTAACAATATAGGGATAAAATAAAAGGGGCTATATATGATGCCTTATCACTATAGAACTCTAGATATTTGATTTATAATTAAAATCTAAATATAAATAAAGTAACAAAATAAGAGATAAAATTAAGGACAGATTTAATTAAAGTGACAATCTAACATTTTTGTTTTGTTTGCCATTTGTGGTTATATTCATTTCTTTTAGAACCGTTCTAACTTAATGGTTGGTTGAGGAGAGATAATTGAGGTAAGAACCACTCGTTAGTGGAGAGAACCGGGAAGAGCTTTATTTTTTTTAACTTAATATTCTTTTTTTAATTTAATTATTTTTATTTGTTTATTTATTTGTTATTTTCTTTTGGCTATTACAATTATCCTCCTATAAAACAATTAAGAGAGGCCCCCAATTTAAAATTTTGGGTGTTAAAACAACACTTTTATAAAGAAATATGCATGTATATAAAATCTTAAAAATTTTCAAATCCTTTTTACTCTACACCGGCCTATTCAATCCAATTTACATTCCCTATTATTCATAAGTAGCTAACATAGAGTTGAGACAAATTAGCAAAACTAACAACCATGTCAGGGCATATCATTAAATAATTTTTATTTCCTTACCATTTTTGGGTTCTCTTCAAATGGAAGATTTCTTCATCACTCTCTATACATAAAAATAAAAGTCCAAATTTGAGTCCAATCATAAAACACTCATAAGCGTTATAAAAAGGCATTAAGGAACAAAACAATTATTCGGAGAAAAAAATAAATGGAGGCCTTCAATCTTCCTCCTTTACTTCTCTCTTTCTTTCTTTGTGCTATTTTGCAAACACCCACCATGGCAGCCAAGAAGGTTACTCAATAGTCACTTATAAATACTTTTTAATATTCATATCAAATGGGTTTTAGAGATTGAAACGTTTTGTTTATGTTGTGCAGTCTTATATTGTTTACTTGGGATCACATTCACATGGATTGAATCCTTCCGCTCATGATCTCCAACTTGCAACACAAACCCACTATAATCTACTTGGATCGGTGTTAGGAAGGTGAACCTTTTAGTTTCAAATCATGTAGTGTAGATTTGTTGAACTCTCACTCTTCATTTGCGCTCTTATGTTTATGTTTCTAAGTACAGCAATGAAGCAGCTAAGGAATCAATCTTTTACTCATATAATAAAAATATCAATGGCTTTGCAGCTGTTCTTGAGCAGAAAGTTGCAGAAGATATAGCAAGTAAAATAATTCATCCATATCTATGACAATGGCTATCATATTATTTGATAATGATTATCTTCCTTAATAAATCATACTCCAAATCTTTAGTTTCCAAAACTTTGTCAATGGGAAGTAACCAATAATCACGAGCTTAATTTTGAGAAGTTAAATAGTTATCAAGCGCCTCGTTTTTCTATTTTAATAATAAGGTGTTTTTTTTTTTTTTAAGAGCATCCTGATGTGATATCAGTATATGAAAACAAAGGACTAAAACTGCACACAACACGATCATGGAACTTTCTTGGAGTTGAGAATGATAGTGGAATTCCTTCAAGCTCACTTTGGAATCTTTCAAGATTCGGTGAATCTACGATCATTGGCAACATTGATACAGGTCAGACTTATTTTCCTCTCATAAGTTTTTGGACTCGACTGCTCCTGTAATAATTTGGGTACCTTTTCTTATTGTAATTGGGATCAATACAGGTGTTTGGCCAGAATCAAAGAGCTTTAGTGATGAAGGATATGGACCTATCCCAACGAGATGGAAGGGAAGCTGTGAAGGTGGCTCCAACTTTCGTTGCAACAGGTCCCTAACATCAAATCGGTCCTAAGATCAAATCTCTTATTGTTATTTCGCCTCTATTTAATTCTCTTAGGTTAGGAAATACAGACACTTTCATTTAGCATTTATTTGACACTTTTGTTAGCACAACATACAAACACCTGGACACTAGTTGTTCAAAGTGAATATTAATCAAACATTTGTTAGATGCCTATTGTTATCTATAAATATACACATAAATGCATATATTTTTAGTGAAAAATTACATCAAATTCATTTTCTTAATATGTTTAATATATCTTTAAACTTTAAGAAGTATTGTATTAGAATTTTTTTTTTTTTTTTTTTTTCTAAAAACCTTTTAAGATGTGTAATACATTGGTAACATTCAATATTGTGTGTAATAGGTCTTATATATATACAGATATTTAAAAATCAATTGATTTATTAGATATAAAATTAAATTTTATGTCTAATAGAACTCTGAACCTTGTTTAATTGGTTCGTGAATTTTAATTAAACGTCAATGTGTCAATGATGTACTAGATAAAAAAAATTAAAATTTCAAAATTTATTGGTTATCACAAAATTGTAAGATTAAGGAACTTAAGATACTTTTTAAGGTTTAAGAATAAAAGTTATACAAAACTAAGTTAGAAAAAAAAAATTAGGAACTAAACTCGTCATTTAACCTAAGTTTTTAAGCATACAAATGCATAAGCTCATCGACTTTTAAATTTTCTTCTTATATAAAAATGATAATAGATATGTCCTTGTCGTGTTTGTGTTCTAGCTAGTCATTGTATTTAATGTTTGTATCGATATGTGTAACGTAGAAATAAAATTGAAGATTTTAAATGCAGGAAACTGATTGGAGCACGATATTTCAACAAAGGATATATATCAAGCGTGGAGCCTAGACCTCTCAACTCAAGCTATGAAACAGCAAGGGACTATGATGGGCATGGAACACACACCTTATCCACAGCCGGAGGCAATTTCGTTCCAGGAGTAAGTATTTTTGGGAATGGTTATGGCACTGCAAAAGGGGGTTCCCCTAATGCCCTTGTTGCTGCTTATAAAGTATGTTGGCCTCCAACGTTGGATGGTGAGTGTTTTATTGCCGATGTTCTAGCGGGCTTTGAAGCTGTCATTAGTGATGGAGTTGACGTTCTATCGGTTTCACTCGGTGAAGATGCTTTTGAATTTTCTGAAGATCTAATGGCTATAGGGTCCTTCCATGCAGTGAAGAATGGCATCACTGTTGTTTGTTCTGCTGGAAATTCAGGACTATTTGAAGGCAGTGTCTCAAATGTCGCACCATGGATCATAACTGTGGGAGCTAGTACAATTGACAGGCTTTTTACCACTTACGTGGCGTTAGGAGACAAGAGGCATTTCAAGGTACTTTATCCGACATTTGTTAATAGTATATAGTTATGTTCTTGACACTATTTATACAAATATTTAGCTAAGTATTGAACCGGGCATATAAAATTGTAGTGTATACGTGTCTCCATATTTGTATCGGTTGAGTTTATGGCTTTGTATTACGTTTATGTTGTCTTTAATGATTTTTCATTGTCAATACTAGGGGGAAAGCCTTTCTAGTAAAATATTTCCATCTAAGAAGTTCTATCCGTTGATCCGTGCTTTGGATGCAACATCAGACAATGTCTCTAGTAACGACTCGTGAGTATATTTTTATTTAAATTATACAAAATATGTTTAAATTTTGGATACATTTCAATTTTGCCTCAACGAATTTTTTAAGGAATTTTCTATTGAAACCATCATGTAAATTTGTAAATCATGTTTAGCTATATTTTTTTTGAGTTGAAATAAACCATAAAAATTAATTTTTACCATGTTTAGCTTAACTTGATTTATATCCTTTGACNTTTTTTTGTTTTTGTTTGTTTGAGTTAAAATAAAACATTTGAAAAGGTAAGAACATAATTAAAATATGTTTTAAATTTAAGGGTATTTTGTATAATTCATAATGTTATTTTCACTGTAATAATAGAACAATATTAATTAAACTTATTGTGATCTCGTAGCGCACTATGTCTAAAAGGGACTCTTGATCCTAAAAAGGTAAAAGGAAAAATTGTAGTTTACCTTAATTCGTACGATTCAGAAGTGGACAAAGGTTACGAGGCTGCTCAAGCAGGTGCTGTTGGGATGATTCTTGTTAATGACGAAGAAAGTAGAGATGACCTTTGGACGGCTGAACACTTACTTCCAGCTTCACATGTAAGCTATATTGATGGTGAATCAATCAACCATTACATCCAATCTACTATGTAATTACTTCATCTTATTCCATCAACTTCCACGTTTATTTTCGAAATCTTTTAAACTTTATGATTTAATAAACAGAAACTTAGACTCAAATGTTGTAACCTATACGTCATGTTTTGTGGTTCAATCAGAACTCCAATGGCTTACATAACTCGTGTGAAGACTGAGTTGGGAATCAAACCAGCACCAATTATGGCTTCATTCTCATCAAGAGGTCCCAACCGAGTTGAGCCCTCAATACTCAAGGTTGGTTAAGATTTGTATGTTGATTAATTTTGTAGTATAAAGTTCAACGTATCAACTAATATCAGTCACAAAATTTGAATTTTTTTTTTTAATTTCTAGCCTGATATAACAGCACCAGGTGTGAATATACTCGCGGCTTTCTCTGACGAAGCATCACCAACTCATTCACCTTTTGATAAACGTCGGGTTCTATATAATGTATTATCCGGCACTTCCATGTCATGCCCCCACATTTCTGGTATCGTTGGCCTTCTAAAAACTCTTTATCCAAAATGGAGTCCAGCAGCTATAAGATCTGCAATCATGACCACAGGTTTATTATGCAAAATTCTTCCATTTCCATCCTTTTAAAAGTTCAAATACTAGTCTAATTTGGCTTAAGATACATTATTTATGGGATTTGCATTTTTACTTAAATCTTGCAAGCTAATAGTTTTGTTTCGCAGCTGGAACCGAAGCTAATGACTTAAATCCAATACAAAACTCAGAAAAAGAGAAAGCAAACCCATTGGCATATGGTGCCGGCCATATCCAACCAAACAAAGCAGCAAATCCTGGCCTTATTTACGACCTCTCCACCCAAGACTACTTGAACTTTCTATGTGCCCGTGGCTACAATAAAACACAAATGAAGCTATTCATTAATGATACTTCATTTGTTTGTTCAAAGTCATTCACAATAACAGATTTGAACTACCCATCAATCTCAATGAATAATCTGAAATCAGAGGCAGTAGAGATCAAAAGAAGAGTAAAAAATGTGGGAAGTCCAAGCACGTATGTTGCTCAAGTCGAGGCACCACCAGGAGTTTCTATTTCGGTAGACCCAAGTACTTTGAAGTTCACTAAAACTGGTGAAGAGAAGGATTTCAAAGTTGTGTTGAGGAGGGTGCCAAATAATCAAACTGAAGGGTATATGTTTGGAAAACTTGTATGGTCTAACGGGAACCATCGTGTTAGTAGTCCAATTTTTGTGACGTTAGAGAGGCAATGAAAGAAGCACATGAGTTTGATTGGGTTTGGCTTGTTTTAGCTCAATAATTAAAATTCTATTTTCGTGTTCATACTTCTTCTATGCTAGGCTAATAGATTTTTTTGTTGCTTTCTTTTTTAAAAAAATTAATTTATTTAAGTTTTCTATGTTGAATGGACTCAAAAAGAGCCTTGAAAAATGTGGAGGGTATTGGTTTTGACCTACAATCTAAAGATCAATTGGAAAAAGGACAAGTTTAAATGGCTGACAATTCTCCTAAATAAATCTGTAATTATTGTCCAAAACTTTTTCCTACCCCAATATGACAACTATGGATAATTATCTTAAATAAAACACTAACCATGGTTGTAAACTTACTCAAGTTAATAACTATTTTTATAAGTCAAATTTATTAGCTCACATTCTCATCCATAAGCTTGACTTTACCTAAAGATTCTTCACTTAGAGCAACTACGGCATGACTATAAAGTTTAATCCTTGCTAAGGCCTTGGTTAGAATATCTACACGTTGATCTGCAATGTCAATATTGCTTGGTCCCTTATCAACTCCGTCTTCTTCAAAAGAAATTTTAATTCTGTAACATGCCATTTCTTGAGATTCTCTCTTCTAGGTAGGAATTTCATCCTGTTGTAAGGTACTCCTCTCTCTCTCAACCCTGTTATTATTGGATTCTTATTTTTTTTTAGGTCTGCCTCTAGGCCTCTTTGGTTGAGACGATAAGTTTGATGAAGCTCACTGACTTGTAGGTTGCGCTTTCTTAATTGAAGTGGCATCCGATTTCTTCTTAGCTCTGTAAGTTTGTTTCTTTTTAGCTCTGTTCTTCAGTTACTTCTTCTCACAGCTCACTGAGTTCTTCTTCTCTTTCTTGCTTCCACTGCTAATGGAGGCTTATGGAAGATGTTGAGGATCTTTTATGTCTTATATCGACTGTTTGGCGACCATTTTACATTTCGCAACAAGGCTCTGTTTCTGTTGAATATCTTGAGAAATGAGCAAACTAACTGCATTCTTTGTCGTTCTTCTGTCATTTGACCAAGACTAATAATATTGCTCTTCAAACTCAAGATGTAGTATACATTGGTCAATAAACGTTCATCGTTGTTCTTACACTAGAACAAGATGAATCATTTTTCTTGGGTCGATACAATTGTTGATTTTGACCCACGATCGAAATATAAGAAACAAATAAATGAAGCATAGATAACAACTTGAGGGGAGAGTTTCTTGGACTAAGAATCTTAGCACTATGTTTTTTAATTCTCTTTTTTGTTTTGAATCTCATACCTCTAATGAGTATTTATACTATATGAAATCCTAACAAATTTTCTAAACTTTTTTCTCAAATTAAAACAGCTAACAATTCTCCTAAATGAATAATTTACTATTTTTCAAAACTTGCTCCTCAACCACTAACAATTCATTTACTAAGTTGTCAAGTTCTCCCTACCCAAAAAGTTATATACGGTTTAAGCCGTTGTTGTCTTTTTTGCTTGTATGCTTTATAACACCACTCTCAATCTCTTTCTTATTCTTACTTTCACAACGTGGTCCGAAGTTGGCTTGACTCACTCAGTGTTGAGAGTGAGTGACATACAATCGACAAATCCGCTGTCAAGAAAGGGCGATTGTGACAGTTGGTATCAGAGCCTAGTTGGCTCCAAAGTGACCGATAGACATGTCTTCGACCAAACAATTGAAAAAGTCTCACGTTGACAGATTAGTCGAAATAGAAGAATAGATGCAATACTTGCAGGAAGTCCCCGACAGTATGAATGTCCAAAGAAGGCGTCACTACAGGCATTTCAAACCGCATTAGATGCAAACTTAGACGAAAAATCTGAAGGGGAAGAAGCTGAAAAGAACGTTGAACGTAGAAACCCCTCGAATGGAAAAAGAAGACCGGGGAGCAAAGGGAGCCGATCGAAAAAGCTCTCATGTATGTGGAAGCGTGGGTGACTCACAAGTTGGCCAAGAGTGCGATGGTCGATTTAGGAGCCACCCACAACTTCATGACCGAGACTAAAGCAAATCGGTTGAACATCAAATGGCATCGAGACTTGGGGAAGATGAAGGCCATCAACTCTGTGGCTTTACCGATTCTGGGAATAGCGAGAAAGACTACCCTTAAGTTAGAAACATGAAGTAGCCTAGTGGACTTTGTAATCGTCAAAATGGACGACTTTGATGTGGTACTCGGGATGAAATTCCTATTGGAACATAAGGTGATCCCCATGCCCTTGGCTAAATGTCTAGTCATAACAGGGTCAACCCCGACTATTGTCTAGACAAGCATCAAAAAGCCTGATGGAATTAAGATGATTTCGGCGTTCCAATTTAAATGTGGTCTTGCACGTAACGAACCAACGCTCATGGCCATCCCTGTGGTTGAAACTGAAGGAATGGTTGAATTTGTTCCCATAGAAATACAATGTATACTAGAGGAGTACTGCGAACTAATGCCAGAGAGTCTACCAAAAAACTTACTACCTCGTCGAGGCATAGACCACGAGATTGAACTGATGCTGGGGTTGAAACCCCCGACAAAGAACGCCTGTAGAATGGCTCCACTTGAGTTCGAGGGAGGTGAACCCAAAATGACTTACGTCACTAGATATGGGGCCCTTGAATTTCTAGTCATGCCTTTTGGGTTGATTAATGCTCCTACCACATTCTGCACCTAANGATGTAGTATACATTGGTCAATAAACGTTCATCGTTGTTCTTACACTAGAACAAGATGAATCATTTTTCTTGGGTCGATACAATTGTTGATTTTGACCCACGATCGAAATATAAGAAACAAATAAATGAAGCATAGATAACAACTTGAGGGGAGAGTTTCTTGGACTAAGAATCTTAGCACTATGTTTTTTAATTCTCTTTTTTGTTTTGAATCTCATACCTCTAATGAGTATTTATACTATATGAAATCCTAACAAATTTTCTAAACTTTTTTCTCAAATTAAAACAGCTAACAATTCTCCTAAATGAATAATTTACTATTTTTCAAAACTTGCTCCTCAACCACTAACAATTCATTTACTAAGTTGTCAAGTTCTCCCTACCCAAAAAGTTATATACGGTTTAAGCCGTTGTTGTCTTTTTTGCTTGTATGCTTTATAACACCACTCTCAATCTCTTTCTTATTCTTACTTTCACAACGTGGTCCGAAGTTGGCTTGACTCACTCAGTGTTGAGAGTGAGTGACATACAATCGACAAATCCGCTGTCAAGAAAGGGCGATTGTGACAGTTGGTATCAGAGCCTAGTTGGCTCCAAAGTGACCGATAGACATGTCTTCGACCAAACAATTGAAAAAGTCTCACGTTGACAGATTAGTCGAAATAGAAGAATAGATGCAATACTTGCAGGAAGTCCCCGACAGTATGAATGTCCAAAGAAGGCGTCACTACAGGCATTTCAAACCGCATTAGATGCAAACTTAGACGAAAAATCTGAAGGGGAAGAAGCTGAAAAGAACGTTGAACGTAGAAACCCCTCGAATGGAAAAAGAAGACCGGGGAGCAAAGGGAGCCGATCGAAAAAGCTCTCATGTATGTGGAAGCGTGGGTGACTCACAAGTTGGCCAAGAGTGCGATGGTCGATTTAGGAGCCACCCACAACTTCATGACCGAGACTAAAGCAAATCGGTTGAACATCAAATGGCATCGAGACTTGGGGAAGATGAAGGCCATCAACTCTGTGGCTTTACCGATTCTGGGAATAGCGAGAAAGACTACCCTTAAGTTAGAAACATGAAGTAGCCTAGTGGACTTTGTAATCGTCAAAATGGACGACTTTGATGTGGTACTCGGGATGAAATTCCTATTGGAACATAAGGTGATCCCCATGCCCTTGGCTAAATGTCTAGTCATAACAGGGTCAACCCCGACTATTGTCTAGACAAGCATCAAAAAGCCTGATGGAATTAAGATGATTTCGGCGTTCCAATTTAAATGTGGTCTTGCACGTAACGAACCAACGCTCATGGCCATCCCTGTGGTTGAAACTGAAGGAATGGTTGAATTTGTTCCCATAGAAATACAATGTATACTAGAGGAGTACTGCGAACTAATGCCAGAGAGTCTACCAAAAAACTTACTACCTCGTCGAGGCATAGACCACGAGATTGAACTGATGCTGGGGTTGAAACCCCCGACAAAGAACGCCTGTAGAATGGCTCCACTTGAGTTCGAGGGAGGTGAACCCAAAATGACTTACGTCACTAGATATGGGGCCCTTGAATTTCTAGTCATGCCTTTTGGGTTGATTAATGCTCCTACCACATTCTGCACCTAAATGAACCAAGTCTTCCACAAGTACCTCGATAAGTTCATGGTAGTCTATTTGGATGACATATTGGTCTACAGCTCCACCATGGAATTGTATGAACACCACCTACAGTTAGTTTTCGAAAAGCTAAGAGAACATCAACTATATGTGAAGATGGAAAAATGTGCATTCGCGCAACAGAGAATCAACTTCCTAGGACACGTAATAGAAGCAGGCAAGGTAGGTATGGAAGAGAAGAAAGTCAAAGCCATCAAGTAGTGGAAGACCCTCTCTTCAGTGATAGAAGTGCGCTCCTTCCTTGGGTTAGCAAATTATTATCGGCGGTTTGTTGAAGGATTCTTGAAGCGCGCACAGCCCTTGACCGAACTAAAGCCCAATGAGGAAATGGACAACTTATTCCTTTTCAGTCCTAAAGGGGAACTCATGCTCAATATAAAAGGAAAAGGAAGACTAAGAGGAAGGGGAGCCACATTTTGGGGAGAAAATCGAATTACACAGCAGCAGCCTCTACTGTAGTGAACTGCTGTGAAACCAGAGAAGAAGAAGAAAACCCTAATCCAGCAGTTGTTGACAGCATAAAGAAAAGGGGACCAACAAGGATTGATTAGGGCAAAGAGGTGGACGTGAGAGCTCAAGAGAAGGGAACTTCCATTGACGAACAACAACAAACCGAGATAACTCTCTATTTCCTTATTCTCTTTCCTTATTCCATCAATTTTTCATGATGAAGATGCGGATTCCTCTGTTTAATTCAGTTTGTATGGAGAGCTAAACTTAATAGGGGAGGCGAGAGAGTTTTATATAGTTTAAGTATGTTGACGGTATGATTTTAGTTTATTAAAGAGTTGTTGTTAATGATTTACATGTATGTTTNATCTCTTATTTGGGAGAAGAGAGGGAGCAATGAAATCCTGTTTAATACTCTAGTTCCATAGCAAGGAGACTTGAAGGGTAATAGAGGTGTTAGGAATAATTCTTCTTCTAGAGTCTTCTTAATATAAATTACAACGATTATGGAAATAATCACCATTCATNGATAGACATGTCTTCGACCAAACAATTGAAAAAGTCTCACGTTGACAGATTAGTCGAAATAGAAGAATAGATGCAATACTTGCAGGAAGTCCCCGACAGTATGAATGTCCAAAGAAGGCGTCACTACAGGCATTTCAAACCGCATTAGATGCAAACTTAGACGAAAAATCTGAAGGGGAAGAAGCTGAAAAGAACGTTGAACGTAGAAACCCCTCGAATGGAAAAAGAAGACCGGGGAGCAAAGGGAGCCGATCGAAAAAGCTCTCATGTATGTGGAAGCGTGGGTGACTCACAAGTTGGCCAAGAGTGCGATGGTCGATTTAGGAGCCACCCACAACTTCATGACCGAGACTAAAGCAAATCGGTTGAACATCAAATGGCATCGAGACTTGGGGAAGATGAAGGCCATCAACTCTGTGGCTTTACCGATTCTGGGAATAGCGAGAAAGACTACCCTTAAGTTAGAAACATGAAGTAGCCTAGTGGACTTTGTAATCGTCAAAATGGACGACTTTGATGTGGTACTCGGGATGAAATTCCTATTGGAACATAAGGTGATCCCCATGCCNGCACTCTGTTTTAGTTTTGTTTAAATAGTCAAAATCTCCAACACCCATTTGAATGTTACCCAAAAACTCACCTAATTTTCAGCGATAAAATTAACCAAAAAGATAGGTTCCCTGTGGAATCGATAATTTACTTATTACTTGCTACTTGTGATAGTGTATACTTGCACTTATTCTTGTGAATTTTACATCATTTTATTATATACATCTACAAGCGATCATGCAGCTAGCCAGAGAGGGGAAGACTCGCCAATTTTGGGTAGAAGACAATTTACTCTTCACCAAGGGAAATCGTCTTTACGTCCTCCATTCGGGGAACTTGAGAAGACTCCTACTGAAAGAATGTCACGACACACCGTGGGCGGGCCACCATGGGTGGTAGAGAACCTATGCCCTCCTAAAAAGATGTACTATCGGCCGAACCTCCGCGACGATGCGACACAATTGACAAAGACCTGTCTTATCTGCCAACAAGACAAGGTTGAATGAAACAAAATTGCAGGACTGCTGAAATCTCTAACGGTCCCGTCCCGACTGTGGGAAATTACGGGATTGCTAGAATTTCGGCTGAAGTGACCGCACACCTATTCTTTCGACACGTAGTCAAGTGGGGCATTCCCACCAGCATTGTCAGCGATCACGATTCGAGATTCACAGGGACCTTTTGGACTGAGTTGTTCGAGCTATTGGGGTCAAGCCTAAACGTCTCTTCGAGTTATCACCCCAAAACTGACGGATAAACTAAAAGATTCAACAGTATGCTTGAGGAGCTCTTACGTTATTTCATCGATGCAGGACAAAAGAATTGGATACAGATGATCGATGTTGCTTACTTTAGCTTCAATTGTCAACAAAGCTCGTCGACAGGAAAAACCCATTTTGAAATAGTATGTGGTAGACAACCACTCATGCCCCATGTTATTGACGATTTGATGGTTTTCTTTATTTATTTTATTCACTTTTTTTCTTAAATTAATTAGTTGAATCTTTTTTAGACAATTTGATGCATACACGTCCGATGGAGTAACATATTTTTAGCTGGTCATTTAGGTCATGTTTAGGCCAAGTTTAGTTGGCCACTTCAGCCATTATTAGAATATAAGTTTGTTTTAAATACTCCAATTAGATGAGAAACACCAGCACCAGTGTTTCAGCAAACAAAAAAACCTAAAGCTTCTGTTCCCTTGCTCCTTCTGTTATTTTCGTGCGCTTTATGCTTTTCTTTCCCTTCTTCTAACAATTTCTTTCGACGAAGAAAAAAACTTCAAGTGGTATCAGAGCGTACTTTATCTACCTGTGGTATATCATTGTGGATGAGCTAAGTTTATTAGCTCAATTGGTTAGAACATCGTGCTAATAACGCATAGGTTCCAGGTTCAAGGTAGAAGAAAATGCACCAAAGCACGAAAATGCACAAGTCGTTGGGTCCATCCTAGACAGGCTCACGCACTCCTTCATGGCGTCGTCGAGCCCATGATCAAGGAGACGACTACCTCTATGCTAGTACCCGATGCTGACGAGGTCCAACTACAACAAGTGGGCTTTGTTGATGCGCGTCAACCTACAAGCGTAAGGGCTATGGCACGTCGTCGAGCTAGAGGAAGAAGAAGCGATCGTGAAGAAGATGCTGCTGTAGGTCACCCCAGATCACCACCTCGAGCAAGTCGTGATTTCGATCGAGACATTACTTGACGTAAACGACCTAACGGTTGAAGAGGTGACCAGAAGATTGTGCAACATCGAGCAGAGGAAGAAGAATGTCGCTTTAGCTAGCGACAAGCAGGGTCGTCTTCTCCTCAAGGAGGAATGGCTTGCACACCTCAAGCGATGCGACAACTCCGACGAGGGCAACGACTCTCCAGTGGCAAGAAGCAGTGGAAACCTTTCGGGCGTGCACGCGGGAAAGAAGGGTGCCCGGGAGAAAGAAGGGGAGCAGAAGAAGGAGTCGGCTAATAATGGCGGGTCAATCCGGTGCTCGAACTACGGGAAAAAAGACTGTCTGAGCAAGGATTGCTGGAGCTAGTTCGGGCCAATCTGGGACGATTGACGACGACTCCTCACGCGAGATCGTCGCATTGCAAACCGCCTCTACATCTTGGAGTTGAAGATAGAACAACCGGTTAGCTTCTCGGTCAGGACCGAAGAAGTAGATTGGAGGTGGCATGCAAGGTACGGGCACCTGAGTTTTCTTGCTCTACAAAAACTACACAAGGAGCAGATGGTGTATGGTTTTCCAGCAATCGAAGGCATGTCTCATCGGCAAGCAGAAGCGCATCCTACTGATAACTCTCTAAAAGTAGAGTCATATCAAGTCTTTTTATAGTTAACATTGCACTCTTATTCACCATTTACTCATTTATTACCCCATTTATTCTACTTAGTGAGCATGAAATCGTTTATTGCGGTCCAACATGAAAAAAATATGATTTGACATAAATCGATCTTAATTGTACATTTAATTGAGTTATGTGGTAAAATTTCAGACATTTATGTTAAACCAGGTGGGAGTAGCAAATTTGGAAACAAATGGGGGATGACATGGAAATTTTAAACCCACGTCAGCAATCTAAGTGGGTCATTGACTACCCAATGAGGAATATCCTATGTGGACTACTTATTCCTTTTCAGCCCTAGAGGAGAACCCATGCTCAATATAAAGAAAAAGGAAAACCAAGAGGGGGAGAGCCACACTTTGGGAGAAAAAAATCGAATTACATAGTAACAGCCTCTGCTGTAGTGAACTGCTGTGAAACCAGAGAAGAAGAAGAAAACCCTAATCCAGCAGCAGTTGACAGCAGAAGAAAAAGGAGACCAACAAGGATTAATTAGGGCAAAGAGGTGGACGTGAGAGCTCAAGAGAAAGGAACTTCCATTGACGAACGGCAACAAACAGGATAACTCTCTATTTCCTTGTTCTTTTTCCTTATTCCATCAATTTTACATGATGAAGATGCAGATTCCTTTGTTTAATTCAGTTTGTATGGAGAGCTAAACTTAATAGGGGAGGCGAGAGAGTTTTATATAGTTTAAGTATGTTGACGGTATGATTTTAGTTTATTAAAGAGTTGTTCTTAATGACTTACATGTATGTTTAATTAGCTACTTTACATACATAGTTGTTCTCTTATTCGGGAGAAGAGAGGGAGCAATAAAATCCTGTTTAATACTATAGTTCCATAGTAAGGAGACTTGAAGTGTAATAGAAGGGTTAGGAATAATTCTTGTCCTAGAGCCTTGTTAATAGAAATTACAACGATTATGGAAATAATCACCATTCATGACCCTCGGAAGCGGGCTTGCGAATCTATTAAAAGAAACTAAAATCTACCACAAAACTCAACAACTTATCTATTTAATATTTCTTAGCCGAACCTTCCTCATTATAGTTGATTTTCTCATCATTTTCTATTTTTCGACAGCAATGGCACTCTGTTTTAGTTTAGTTTAAATAGTTAAAATCTTGAACACTCATTTAAATGTTACCCAAAAACTCACTTAATTTCCAGCGATAAAATTAACCAAAAATTTAGGTTCCCCGTGGAATCGATAATTTACTTATTACTTGCTACTTGTGATAGTGTATACTTGCACTTATTCTTGTGAATTTTACATAATTTTATTATATACATCCACAAGCGATCATCTATCGTGCCAGTGAACCGTTGGAGCTCATACACGACGATCTCTACGGGCCTATCAAGCCAGCAAAGAGAGAGGTGGCATAAGAGATTAAGCGCATTCAAGCGGGCACGGAGGCCGAATGCGGGAAGAAGATGCGAGTGCTGCGCACAAACCAAGGCAGAGAATTTGCCTTGGTGAGTTTCGACAAGTTCTGCGACGAGCTCGGCATGCAGCAGTACCTAACGACGCTCTACTCCCGCCAGAAGAACGAGGTGGTGGAGCGCTAAAATCAGACCATCGTTGAAACGATAAGATCACTGCTGATGACGGTCGGGATGTCTGAGAGGTTCTGGGGAGAGGTGGTCATGATGACCGCCTACCTCCTCAAGAGGTCGCCAACACGAAGCCTCGACAGGAAGACGCCACACGAGGTCTGGAACAACAAGAAGACGCCACACGAGGTCTGGAACAACAAGAAGCCTATGGTACATCATCTCCGAGTGTTTAGCTACGTCGTGTACATGAAGATCACGCATCCCCACCTCGCCAAGCTCGATCCTAGGGAGATGAAGGTCGTCTTCATCGACTACAGACCTGGGAGTAAGGCATACAAGCTCTATGATCCTGCAGGAGAACGTGCTCACGTGTCGTCTGGCAGTGGAACGACGTGGCTGAGGCGATCCAGACCCCAGAACAATTCACGGTGGAGTACCTCGTCACCGAGCCAAGAGAAGGAAGAGCCCAACACCTGGCACTGTCACCGCCTCCAGTAGCTGCACCGAACATGACTATGCAAACACCGACCACAACTCCTGCTACGCCCCCTGAGCCAGTGGAGTTCGCAACACCATGTATTGCAGATTCAACGCTGGATGCCAATCACGATGATGGCCTGGAGGCCAGGTACCAAAGGATTAAAGACCTACTAAAAGGAGGTGAACCACTGGGACTGGCGGCACGCGAGCTCGAAAAAGAGGTGGCCTAACTGCATGCCATCGGCACGGATGAACCGAACTCTTTTGTCGAAGTAGAGAAGAACCCGTGCTGGCTGAAGGCAATGCAGGAAGAGATGACGTCTATCACTGAGAACAAGACGTGGAGTCTAGAGGACATGCCACCGGGACACCGAGCCATAGGGCTCAAATGGGTGTTCAAACAGAAGCGTAACAAAGAGGGAGAACTTGTGAAGCACAAGGCCCATCTAATGGCGAAGGGCTACATCCAGAAGCAAGGGGTGGACTTCAAAGGGGTGTTTGCATCGGTGGCAAGGTTGGAATTTGTCCGCCTGTTGCTGGTGATCGCGACACATCATTCCTAGAAGGTCCACCACATGGACATGAAATCCGCTTTCCTCAACAGAAAGCTGAAGGAGACCGTCTACGTCCGACAACCTCCTCGCTTCCTCGACAATGACTAGGCCGACAAGGTATTGTGCCTGCAGAAGGCACTCTATGGGCTTCGGCAAGCACCACGAGCCTGGAACGCGAAGCTCAACAGTACCCTGTTGTCACTGAAGTTCAAGCGATGTGCCTCTGAGCATGGTATGTACACGCGTGGCCAGGGCGAGCAGTGGCTAATCGTGAGAGTGAACGTCGACGATCTCATAATCACTGGAGGCGACATGGAAGTTCTTAGAAGATTCAAGAGGGAGATGTCAAAGACCTTCAAGATGAGGGATCTCGGCATGCTCAGCTACTACCTTAGCATCGAAGTGTAGTGGAGTACTGCTGGCATCACTATCTGTCAAGGTGCGTACGCGAAGAAGCTGTTGGACACAGCTGGGCTAGCAGACAGTAACCCTACAAGGACGCCAATGGATGCCCAGCTCTAGCTCAAGTGACCTATTACCGCAGCATTGTTGAGAGTAACACTATGCCGACAATCAATGCCACCAATTACTGCAACATTGTCGGGAGTCTGCGTTATCTGGTAAACACATGCCCTGACCACGCATACTCCGTTGGATACATGAGTAGGTTTATGGAAGCACCTAGGGAGGAGCATCTCATGGCAATCAAGCACATCCTGCGCTATTTGGCCGGAACCAGAGGCTAGGGTATAAGATATTATGCAGGGAGAGGAAAGAAGAAGCTTGAGCTGGTCGGCTACAGTGATAGTGACGTGACCGGTGAAGTTGATGATCGTAATAGCACCGGCGGGATGATTTACTTTCTCTCTGGCGGTGCGATCTGCTGGCAATCAACTAAACAAAAGGTAGTTGCTCTGTCTTCTTGCGAAGTAGGATACATCGCCGCTTCGATGGTGGCCACACAGGGGGTCTGGCTTGCGCGGCTGATGGAAGAAGTCATCGGAAGAGAAGGCGATCCACCAATGCTATACGTGGACAACAAAGCTACGATCTCCCTAATAAAAAATCCAGTTTTGCGCGACCGGAGCAAGCACATAGAGATCAGGTTCCATTACATCTGGGAGTGTGCAGATCGGGGGCTTATCAAGATTGACTTTATTCGAACAGAGAACAGCTTGGAGACATCTTCACCAAGTCTCTGGCGCAGGTAATATTTGAGGAACTCCATTCGAAGATCGGAGTTCAAACAATAAGGTAGTATACCACATGTTTTACGAGGAGATTGTTAGATAAAAGCCTGTGGTTTTCTTTATTTAGTTTATTTAGGTTTTTTATTAAATTGGTTAGTTGAATCTTTTTTAGACAATTTGACTCATACACATATGTTTAGCTGACCATTTGGGTATGTTTAATGGGCCACTTCGGTCATTTTTAGAGTGTAAATTTGTTTTAAATACTCCAACCAAATGAGAAACATCATCACCGATGTTTCAGCAAACAACAAAACTCAAAGCTTTCGTTCCCTTACTTCTTCTGTTATTTTCTTGCGCTTTCTATTTTTCTTTTCTTTCTTCCAACAATTTCTTCCGACGAAGAAAAAAACATCACGTACTTGGAGAAAGTCTCACGAAGAATGAAGAAGTGGGCAGACACAAAATGAAGATCATTAGAGTTTTAGGCTGGTGACCAATTTATGATCAAGCTAAGATTAGAACAATTTAGATTCCATGGGAATCGAGACCAACGACTAGTGCAAAAATATGAGGGACCAATTGAAGTCATTGAGAAAGTCGGAAGGACTTCATATCGCCTCCAATTGCCTACATGGATGAGAATTCATCCTGTCATCCATGTAAGTAACCTCAAACCATACCATCCAGACGACAACGACCATCAACGCAACCAAGTGACACTACTACCAGTGACGATGAAGGACTCGAGTAAGAAGGAAGTAGAAGAGATTTTGGCCGAGCGAACCCGTCGCATTGGCAAACCAAAGCGCAACTTACGATAATTTTTAGTTAAGAGAAAGGACTTCCAGAAGAAGAAATCAGCTTGGAACGTGTTGACGACCTGTAGACAACCGCACCTCAGATTGTAGAGTTCGAAGAAATGAGACGGTTGACAAGGACATCAACCAATTAAGTGGGGGAGGATGTCACGGTCATGCTTGTCCAAGGCGTGTCGCCCATGGCCGCATGACCGTGACACACCGAAACTCATGCCTTGTATTACTTTACCGCTTTCATATTGTATAATTTCTTTCTTGATTTCTTTAAGAGTATGACGTTTCGGCGAAGTCATGGCTACGCTTGGTAGACATGAAATGCCTCAAAATGTACTATAGGGGAATGCAACTAGTGGTAAAATTCTCCCTACTCGAAAAGTTATATACTGTTTAAGTCGTTGTTGTTGCCTTTTTGCTTGCATGCTATATAACATTACTCTCAATCTCTCTCTCATTCCTGCTTTCAAAACTCTTTTTCCTAAACCTCTCTCCCCATTTTCTAAAATCTTCTCTTCAAAATGGGACCCGAGGTTTGAACGTACAGTAACGTAATCTGAAGTTGGGGTGACTCACTCAGTGTTGAGAGTGAGTGCCGCACGATCGCCAAATCTGCTGCCAAGAAAGGGCGATTGTGACACATATTATGTTCTAGGACACATGTCTCACCAGCTATAACCAGCTATAATACAGGTAGGAGATTGTTGGGATTTACGTCATAAAACCTCGTAATTTATTATTTAATTTTTGTATAGGACATGTTCCTATATAGCGTTAGTGAACTTAGATCCATCTATGAGTCAATAAGCTTGACTTAGTAAAAGAATTGTTAGTAGTTGCGAAACTATGAGCAAAGTTTTAAAAAATAGTTAGTGGTTTATTTAGGAAAATTGTTAGCTGTTTTAACTTGTGGATAAAGTTTAGGAAGATTGCTTTCTTCCCTATAAATACTCATCTGATGTACACTTTATTCACAACAATAGAATAGAGCTAAAAAGCATAATGCATAAAATTATTTGTACAAGAAACTCTCCCTCAAGTTGTTATTTCTTCTCATTTATTTGTTTCCGGATATTTCGAACGTGGGTCAAAAATAACAATTGTACCAATCCAAGGAAAATTATTCATCTTGTTCCAGTATAAGAATGACAATCATTTTCGACTGACCAAGGTATATTACAACCTAAGTTTGAAGAGCAATATTATTAGCTTTCGTCAAATGTTAGAAGAATGTAGCAAAATTGAGTTATTTGGCTCGTTCTCGAGATATTCGATAGAAACAAAACCCTATTGATAAAGGTAAAACAGTCGCAAAACCGCCGGTATAAGATACTAATAAAATACCTTCAGCATCTTCTAGAAGCCTTCATTAGCATTAGAAGCAATAAAGAGAAGAAGAAATCAATGAGTTGGAAGAAGGAACCGAAGAATAGAGTTAAGAAGAAACCAACGAACCGAACTAAGAAGAAATGAGAGGCCACTTCAGTTAACAAAGAGCAACCTACAAGTTAATGTGTTTCATCAGACTTATGTCTCAATCAAAGAGGCCTAGAGGTAGACAGAAAAAGAAACAAGAATCCAATAATAAGAGGGTTGAAAGACAAATGAGTACCTTACAATATGATAAAATCCCTATGCAGAAGAGAGAAACTCAAGAAGTTGCACGTGGCATTATTAAAGTTTCTTATGAAAAAGATGAAGTTGATAAGGAATCAAACAACATTGACACTATAGAACAACGTGCAAAAATTCTCTCCAAGGCCCTAGCAAGAATTATACTTTGTAGATATGCAAGAGTTGCTCGAAATGAAGAATCTTGAGTAAAGTCTAGCTTATGGGGGAGAATGTGAGTCAATAAAGTTTGACTTAGTAAAAGTAGTTATTAACTTCATCAAGCTTAGAAAAACGATTAACGATTTATTTAAGAGAATTGTCAGTAGTTGCTAATTGTGGAATAAGTTTTGGACAATAGTTAGTGATTTATTAGGAGAATTGTCTGCTGTTTTAACTTGAGGAGAAAGTTTAGAAAATTTGTTAGTGTTTTTATCCAATAAATACTTATTAGATGTATGCTCTATTCACTACAATAGAAGAGAAACGAAAAATATAGTGCTTAACGTTCTTAGTCCAAGAAGCTCTCCCCTCAAGTTATTCTTGATGGTGTTAATAGAACACATACGGAATCAATTTAGAACTTAGGCACTCTAAGTACATCAATTATAGTAAATTAGCTAGCATGTTCAAAAGTATTCAAACTCAATACTAATTTTTTGTAGTTCAAATTTCTTATTCCTCACAAGTCGGTTTTGAACCACCTATAATGTATTCCCTATTATTCTCCAGTTGTAGAATTCAGTGAGTGACTAAACTTGGAAAGAATTTAGTATATGTGAAGAGAGACCAACGATATATTCACACCTGGTGCTGTTATATCAGGCTTGAAATTGAAAAAAAAAAAAAAATACAATACTTCATATTTTGTTGACACATTGAAGTTTATACTATAAAATTAATCAACACACAAATCTTAACCAACCTTGAGTATTGAAGGCTCAACTATGCTAGGACCTCTTGACGAGAATGAAGCCATAATTGGTGCTGGTTTGATTCCCAACTCAATCTTCACGTGAGTCATGTAAGCCATTGGACTTCTGATTCAACCACAAAACATGACGTATAAATTACCACTTTTGAGTCTAATAAAATATTGAACTAATTTTATGTTTATTCATTTCAAAGAGTTTGAGCATAAATGTGGAAGTTGACGGAATAAGATGGAGTAATTACTTAGTAGACTGGATGTATTGGTTGAGTGATTCACCATCGGTATAGCTTATATGGGATTTAGGAAGTAAGTGTGCATAAGGCAAAAGTTCATCTCCACTTTCCTTGTTATTAACAAGAATCATCCCGACAGCACCAGCTTGAGCAGCTACATGACCTTTGTCCACTCCTGAATTGCCCCAATTAAGGCCAACTACAATTTTTCCTTTTACCTTTTTAGGATCAAGAGACCCTTCAAAACATATTAAGCTAATATCATAAGTCAATTTGTTCTTATAATTATGTTGGAAATATGTGGATTAAATTAACAAAATATTGTTAAATTTTAAAATATATTTCAATTATGTTCTTACAACTTGAAATTTTTGCAAAAATTATCAAACGATACAAATCAATTTAAGCTAAATTTAAGCTAAAAATTGTAAAAATTGGAGAATATACCTAACATCATTTATAACTAAAAAATATGATAAATTTTTATTGTTTATTTCAACCCAAAAATATTGCTAACATAATTTACAAATTTACATTAGATGGTTTTAATAGAAAATTCCTCAAAGGCTAGTTTTTGGATCTATTTCAAAATTCAACGGATAATTTTAAATACTCATGCATGATGATAGAAATGTATCCAAAATTTAAAGATATTATGTATAATTTGAATAAAAATATATTCACGCGAGGTTATCAGAGACATTGTTGAATTTTGCATCTAAAGCATTGATCAACGGATGGAACTTCTTAGCTGGCAATATTTTATTAGAAAGACTTTCACCATGGTGTTGACAATAAAAAATCATTAAAGACAACATAAACGTAGTACAAAATCATAAACTCAATCGATAGGAATATAGAAACACGCATACGATACAATTTTATATGTCAAATGCAATTAACTGTGTGAAAATGGTTCAATACTTACCTAAATATTTGTATAAATTGTGTAAAAAACATAGCTTTATAATACTAACTAGTGTCGGATAGAGTACCTTAAAGTGCCTTTTGTCTCCCAATGCCACGTAAGTGGTAAAAAACCTATCAATTGTGCTAGCTCCCACAGTTATCATCCATGGTGCGGCATTTGAGACCTTGCCTTCAGATGGTCCTGAATTTCCAGCAGAACAAACAACAGTGATGTCGTTCTTCACTACATGGAAGGATAGTATAGCCACTAGATCGTCAGAAAATTCTTGATCCTTTCCACTGAGTGAAACCGAAAGAACGTCAACTCCGTCACTAATGGAAGCTTCAAAGCCAGCTACAATATCGGCCATAAAACACTCACCAACAAACGTTGGAGGCCAACATACTCTATAGGTAGCAACAAGGGCTTTAGGGGAACCCCCTTTTGAAGTGCCATAACCATTCCCAAAAATGCCTACTCCTTGAACGAAATTGCCTCCAGTCGTGGATAAGGTGCGGCTAAGGTGTGTGTTCCATGCCCATTATCGTCCCTTGCTGTTTCATAGCTTGAGTTGAGAGGTCCTACGATGGATGCATACCCTTTGTTAAAATACTTTGCTCCAATCAATTTTCTGCATTAAAATCTTCAATTTTACATCTACGTCGTACCGATACAAGGACTAGCTAGAGCACAAACCCGACAAAGACAGATCTATTATCATTTTTATAATAAGAAGAAAATTTAAAATTGGATGAGTTTATACATTTGTATGTGGTTAAACCTTTAGTTCTTTTTTTTTTTTTTTTTTTTTTTTTTTTTTTTTNTTTTTTTTTTTTTTTTTTTTTTTTTTGTATTTTATATATATATATAAACTAAAAGAAATGTCTATTAGATTTCTGAAGGTTTCCTTTTGTATCTATTTTATTATTAAACCTTAAAAAGTACTCTTTTCTGACTGACCAATAAATTTTGAAATTCGATTTTGTGTCTAATAGACATATTTGACTTTTATTCAAAACTAACGAACTTACTAGACAATAAATTGATTGCACGGAGTTCTACTAAACATAAAATTTGATTTTATATCTAATAGATCAATTAGTTTTAAAATATTTAAATAGACACAAAATTGAATGTTTCAAATCTATTACAAATTTGAGAAGTTTTTTACACAAAATAAAAGTTAAAAGTTGGAATAAGATACTTATCCAAGTTCAAAGATATCTTAATGATGAGCGTGAAAGTTTAAAAACTATACTTGTAATTTAACCAAAAACATGAATTTGATGTAATTTTGCTCTAAAAATATATGCATTTATGTATCAATCTAATGTCAATAACAATGATTCTATATGCATCTAACAAATGTTAGATTAATATTCACTTTAAACCATTGTCGAGTTCTTTGTCTATTATGCTAACAAAAGCGTCAAATACATGTTTAATATATTAGTCAAATGAAAGTGTATCTATTTCTTAACATAAAAGAATTAAATAGAGACGAAGTAACAATAAGAGATCATAGGGACCTGTTGCAATGAAAGTTGGAGCCACGTTTACAACTTCCCTTCCATCTTGTTGGGATAGGTTCATATCCTTTATCACTAAAGCTCTTTGATTCTAGCCAAACACCTGTATTGATCCGAATCACAATAAGAAGAAGTACCTAAATTAATACAAAAGTTGCCGAATGTCCAAGAACTTATGAGAGGGAAACAAGTCCAACCTATGTCAATGTTGCCAATGATTGTAGATTCACCAAATCTTGAAAGATTCGAAAGTAAGTTTGAAGGAATTCCACTATCATTCCCAACTCCAAGAAAGTTCCATGATTGTATACCGTTTTAATCCTTTATTTTCATAACTGATAGCACATCACGATGCTCTAAAAAAGAAAAAAAAGAGAAAACACCATACTATTAAAATAGAAAAACTAGGCTGACTTCTCAAAATTAAGCTTCTAATCAATGCTTCCCACAGACAAGAATGTTTCTATAAAAATATGAAACCCAATAAATTAGGAACAAACAAATATGGTTTTAGGGAGAGAGAAAATCATTATCAAATAAAATGAGTCATAGAAATGATTCAATCATTTTACTAGCTATATCTTATGCAAGTAAAAGATTGCTTTCTTAGCTGCTTCATGACTGTACTTGGAAACAAAAACATAAGATTGTAAATGAAGAGCGAGAGTTCAACAAATTTGCATTACATGATTTAGACGTAAAAGCTTCACCTTCCTAACATAGATCCAAGTAGATTGTAGTGGATTTGTGTTGCAAGTTGGAGATCAACTACAGAGGGATTCAAGCCATGTGAAGGTGATCTCAAGTAAACAATATAAGACTGCACAACATAAATAAAACGTTTCAATGTCTAAAACCCAGTTGATATAAACATTAAAAAGGCTTTATAAGTGATCATTGACTAACCTTCTTGGCTACCAAGGTGGGTGTTTGCAAAAGAGAAAAAAGAAAGAATGGGAAAAGTAAAGGTAACAAATTGAAGGCCTCCAATTCTTTTTCCCTCGAAATAATTGTTTTGTTAGAATTGTATGCCTTTTATAATGCCTATCAGCGTTTTATGTTGTGACTCAGATTTACGTTTTCATTTTTATCTATAGAAAGTGATGGAGACATCTTCCATTTGAAGAGAACAGAGAAGATCCAGACGCAAAAAATGGAGGAAATTCATAGTATTTTAAAGAAATTATTATGGCAAGAAAATGAAAAGGATTTATTTGAAGTTTGAACATCTTTAATAGGGTGAAGCGCCTTGACATAAGTGGGAACAAATTCGAAGGATGAAAGCAAGGTAATTTGGAGTTGGATAGAACTTTGGCTAAGGTCATCCAAGCAAGTGGCCTTACTATCGGCATGGTTATATTTGATGCTGACACGTGCCCCATGGTTTTGCACGTGTCATAAATTTGATATGTGTGAATTGTTTATGAATTGATATGACTATGATATGTTATGTATGTGTTATGATATGTGAATGATGTGATAACTCTTACGTTATGATGTGTTCAATGATATGTGTGAGATAGGATACGAGAAGGATGCAATAAACGTAATGTAATGATATGACTAAAATATGATTGATATAACGATATGGTTAGGTTATGTATTGAAAAGGATATGATTATGATAGATTGATGGAACGATATGGTTAGGATTCATTCCTGTAACGGAATAACTAGGATACGTCCCTATAACGGTATGTTTAGGATACGTTCATGAAACGATATGGTTAGGATATGTTCCTGTAACGATATAACTAGGATACATCCCTATAACAGTATGACTAGGATACGTTCATGAAACGATATGGTTAGGATGTGTTCCTGTAATGGTAAGACTAGGATACATTCATGAAACGATATGATTTAGAATACGTTGGAAAACGATATGACTAAGGTATGTTTATGAAATGATACGACTAATAGATGTATAAGGACGATAAGACTATGACAAGTTTAGGAAACGATGTGACTAAGATATGCATATGGAAACAATATGAGTAAGGTATGTTCATGAAATGATACGACTATGAGATGTATAAGGACGAAAAGACTGACAAGTTTAAGAAACGATATGGCTAGGATATGCCTATGGAAACGATATGACTATGAAGTGTTCACGAAATTATATGATTATTATATGAAATGTGAATGACGGATATATATATGTTGTGATATGATACGAAAATTATATGAAATATGTTATGGTACGAGATATGTGATAAATTGACATGTTTATGATATGAAATATTGTGATGCGATATGTTATGGTATGATATGTATATGATGAAGATTATTATGTCTGGAAGCATGGAACGTTATGATATGACATATTTATATAATCTGAATGATATGATATGATTGACATGCAAAATGACGAACTAGCATGAAACACAACCCGACATGTGCATGAAAGACATGATAAATAATATGAGAAATGATATGAAAAACGATATGATATGTACAAAATGTTGGGACCTCATGCATGATTGTGTGTTCATGCATCGGGGATACCCTTTTTTCTGATGGTACGAACGCGTACTTTACGAGGCTAGAAAACGATCATTATGGATATCATAATGCTGCAACAACCAGGCAGAGAAACATTATATTTATCATAATGTTGCGACGTTGAGGTAGGAAAAAAATCATTATGTTTATCCTCATGTTGCGACGACGGTCACTATTCCTAAACAGGTGTCCAACATCAACAACTACTAGAGCATGCTTGCCCTTCAAGAAAGGGGCCCAGGAGGTGTGCGAACCGACTGTTGGATCCATACACGCACATGTGAACCAACAGTGGGGTCACTTGCTTAGTATTTCTTTAAATACTCAAACCACTTGTTATTCAATTTCAGGTAAAGGCAAGACATTCTTGTACAGCTGACGACGACATCTAACTCGAAACCATGACACATGCATAAGCTAGTCACATTTATTTTTCTTAGACGTAAGCTAGAATAGAATGTTTTTAATTTAATCATTCATTTATTTTATTTAGTCTTTTTTTTTTTTNAATCTATGACTGTGTTTTAAGATAAAGTTATGTTATATGAAAGTTTAATGAGGTAATTCTACATTCAATGTTCATGATAGGTAAATAGTAGCGACCTTAGATTAAGTAGAAAATTTAGAGTCGTTACATTAAAGAACTCTCTTTGTTAGGTGGGGACAACATGGTGAGTGCTAGCCAACTTGTCATCCATGGGAGGTAGCTAGCGAACCTGTTCGGTCATGTAGTCGCTCAAGGTTGGGGGAGCGACCCCCTATACATGTGAGCCCTATTGATTACCCGCATGATCAATGTCTACCCACAGGATGAATCCATCCTATAGGGTCATCCAAGCGAACTATCAAGTTACACGAACCTAACAAACCTTACGCCTAGCTCAATGATACCGTACCGAAGTTAAAAGGGAAGTAGAAGTTCTACAGACACTGTAGCAACTTCTATCGGCCTAGGTGGCTACATTTATTATCGAGGTTGTTGTGGTGGTCTTTTAGGTCCCTAGTGCAGGTTAGAGGCCGGAACATGAATTCACGTCTCCAGATTTCTCAATTCTAACTACTCAAGTCTTGCTTGCTCGGGAGCACTAAGGCATCACCTACTAATCATCTCTCATAGTTCTAATGCACTTGGATTACAAGATGCATTCCATCCTAGGTATTGTCTAGCCTAACTAATGCTCACACCATATTCTTATTCTATTTCAACTACTTACCATGTAACAACTATAAAAAAAAATTAAAAAAATTAAAAACAATGATAATCTATTTTCCCATCTCTGGAGTGGGACGTGGATTGAACAAATTGTCATAATAGGGTGGTTAGATCTTCCTTTATATTTACCATGATTTTGTTCCTAATTTGATTGCAATTACTTGGATTTAACTAGAAATTAAATATCAAGTATGATCCGAGTAGCATGAAATAATATTTTTAAATTTTACTACAAAATACAATTTAGAAACAAATTAAATGTGAAATTCGATTTTTACTGAGGTAATTAAGTTTATATTCAAAATAGGTGAAACCTCGATATAAGTGAGAACGAATATGAAAGATGAAAGATTTTGAGTTAGATAGAACTTTGGATAAGGTCAACCAAGTAAGTGGTCTTACTATCGGGTCGGTCAGAAGACTTGTCTCATGTATGACGTCACATGCCCAGTGACCCTTGCACGTGTCATTTATACTTTATGTTATATGATAATGCCATGATGTTGACATGATGATGATGCACGATAACAAGATGATGTGAGACATATAATGATGAAATGACTTAATATGATGATGTTTCATATTAAGATGATGTGTATGTATTAAATGCCACGGTAAATTATGACGATGAGTTTTCAAAGACACAACCCTAGTTAATGTTTGTGATGATGAATGTGTAAAGGCCAATGCGTGCATGTTACTTAGAGAAATGTTTAAACGGTGTATAGGGTTGTATCATAAAGATGATTTAAAGATAAAAACTATAGGGACATCATGCATTTTGTGTGTTCATATACATCGGGATACTTCTCCATTTATGATGACAAGTATGAACGCGTACACTATGATAATGATGATCATGCCTCAAAACATCGCTATGGATAGCTAGCTCGACTATGATGGGTTCAAGAGTTGCGAACCGCCAAGAGACCCACGCTTACACGTGTGAGTTGTGTGTAGCTACACATCCAATTTTGTCTGGACTGGAGGTCACCTATATGATTGTTTTAATGATAGGTGGAATCATGAATTGCATGTGTTTCGATCATCCTTTAGGCTGGAGTATCATACTTGCACGAGACAAATTGAAAGTATGGGAAACTGAGTACTTCATAGAAAGTCGAGAAGAGTTTCGATCATCCTTTTGACCTCCCAGAATGAATTGGATTGGTCTAATCTCTTGTTCGGATGTTTCCCACCGTCGACAGATTTCCCATAGAACATTTCGTAAAAAACTAGGACAGGCCAACGTAAAATTTAAAAAAAAAAAAAACTAACGACCATATCATGTTAATTTCCTATAATTCTTTCTTGGATTCTACTTTTTTGGTGTGGATATTTTACTAAATCATTTTCATTTCCTTGCCATAATAATTTCTTTAAAATACCATCAATTTCTTCCATTTTCGCTCTGTTCTCTTCAAATGGAAGATTTCATCGTCACTTTCTATACATAAAAATGAAACTCCAAATTTGAGTCCAAACATAAAACACTATTCATCATTATAAAAGCCACCGAGTAATAGAGAGTATACCATTCTAATAAAACATATAGAAATGGAAGCCTTCAATCTTCCTCCATTACTTCTCTCATTCTTTCTTTTTGCTCTTTTGCAAACATCCACCATTGCAGCCAACAAGGTTACTCAATCATCGCTTATAAATGCTTTTTAATGTTTATATCAACTGGGTTTTAGACATTGAAACGTTTTGTTTATGCTGGTACAGTCTTATATTGTTTATTTGGGATCACATTCACATGGGTTGAATCCTTCTGTTCTTGATCTCCAACTTGCAACACAAACCCACTACAGTCTACTTGGATCTGTGTTAGGAAGGTGAAGCTTTTTGTTTCAAATCATGTAGTGTAGATTTGTTGAACTCTCCCTCTTCATTTACGCTCTTATATTTTTGTTTTCGAGTACAGCAATGAAGCAGCTAAGGAAGCAATCTTTTACTCATACAATAGACATATCAATGGATTTGCAGCAGTTCTTGATCAGAAAGTTGCGAAAGATATAGCGAGTAAAATGATTCATCCGTTTTTATGGTTATGGTTATCATTTTATTTGATAATGATTTCCTTTCTTAGTAAAATCATACTCCTTTGTTCGTAATTTATTGACTTTCATATTTTTATGGAAATGTTCGAATTTTCACACAAAGGGCCAGTCTAGTTTTTCTAATTTAATAATGATGGTGTTTTTGTCCTTTTCTTTTTTAGAGCATCGTGATGTGATATCAGTACATGAAAACAAAGGACTGAAACTGCATACAACGCGATCATGGAACTTTCTTGGAGTTGAGAATGATGGTGGAGTTCCTTCAAACTCACTTTGGAACCTTTCAAGTTTTGGTGAATCTACAATCATTGGCAACATTGACACAGGTCGGACTTGTTTTCCTCTCATAAGTTCATGTACATTCGGCAGCTTTTGTACTAATTTGAGTACCTCTTCTTATGGTAATTGGGATCAATACAGGTGTTTGGCCAGAATCAAAAAGCTTCCGTGATGAAGGATATGGACCTATCCCAACCAGATGGAAGGGAAGTTGTGAAGGTGGCTTCAACTTTAGTTGCAACAGGTCCCTAACATCTCGCCTCTATTTAATTATTTTATGCTAAAAGCACGGACACTTTCATTTGATTAATATATTAAGCACAGATTAGACACTTTTATTAGCATAATAAACAAACACGGGATAATAGTTGCTTAAAGTGAATATTAATCTAACACTGGTTAGATACATATCGATTCATTGTTAACGATGCTGAATACACACGTAAATACACAACTTTTTAGAGCAAAATTACATCATATTCATTTTCTTAGTTTATTATTATTATTATTATTATTTATTTATTAGACACAAAATTAAAATTTCAAGAATTAATTTAACTTAACACTTTTTAAGGTTTAGGAATAAAATTATAGGAAGGTAAAAGTTTAGAGACTGGTTAAATATTTCAAAAAAAAAAAAAAAAAAAAAACAAAAAAAAANTTTGTCCTTGTCATGTTTGTGTTCTAGCTAGTTATTGTATCAAATGCTTGTATTGATACGTGTGACGTAGATGTAAAATTGAAGATTTTAAATGCAGGAAGCTGATTGGAGCACGATATTTCAACAAAGGATATATATCCGTTGTGGAACCTAAACCTCTCAACTCAAGTTATGAAACAACAAGGGACCATAATGGGCATGGAACACACACCTTATCCACAGCGGGAGGAAATTTCGTTGAAGGAGTAAGCTTTTTTGGGAACGGTAATGGCACTACAAAAGGGGGTTCCCCTAAAGCCCTTGTTGCTGCCTATAGAGTATGTTGGCCTTCAACGAGGAGTGGTGCGTGTTTTATGGCCGATATTCTAGCTGGCATTGAAGCTGCCATTAGTGATGGAGTTGACGTTCTGTCGATTTCACTCGGTGGAAATACCGAAGAATTTTCTGACAATCTAATAGCTATAGGGTCCTTCCATGCAGTGAAGAACGGCATCACTGTTGTTTGTTCTGCTGGGAATTCAGGACCATTTGAAGGCAGTGTCGAAAATGTTGCACCATGGATAATAACGGTAGGAGCTAGCACAATGGATAGGCTTTTTACCACTAACGTGACATTGGGAGACAAGAGGCACTTCAAGGTACACTATCCGACACTAGTTAGTACTATATTTTTATGTTCTTGACACTATTAATACAAATATTTAGGTAAGTATCAAACCATTTTCAAACATAGTAAATTGCATTAGGCATATAAAATTGTATCATATACGTGTCTCTATATTCGTATCGATTGAGTTTATGGCTCTATACTACGTTTATGTTGTCTTTAATGGTTTTTCATTGTCACTACCAGGGTATAAGTCTTTCTAGTAAGACAATGCCAGCTGAGAAGTTTTATCCGATAATTCGTGCTTTAGATGCAAAATTCAACAATAGCCATGATATCGACGCGTGAGTATATTTTATTTTAAATTATGCACAATATCTCTAATTTTTTGATACATAATTGAAATACGTTTTAAATTTGAGAGTATTTTATATAATTTAGTCCGCATATTTTTACCATAATAATAAGAACAAATTGACGGTAACACATGATATTAATTAAAATTTATTGTGATCTTGTAGCGCACTTTGTCTAAAAGGGTCTCTTGATCCTGAAAAGGTAAAAGGGAAAATTGTAGTTTGCCTTAATTGGGACGATATAAGATTAGAGAAAGGTTATGTGGCGGCTGAAGCAGGTGCGGTTGGGATGATTCTTGTTAATAACAAGGGAAGTGGGGAAGGACTTATGGCTGATGCACACTTACTTCCTGCTTCACATATAAGCTATACTGATGGTGAATTAGTCGACCAATACATTCGGTCCAATAAGTAATTACTCCATCTTATTCACAAACTCTTTTAAACTTTATGATCTATTAAATATAAACTAACTTATACGTCACGTTTTTGTGGTTGAATCAGACATCCAATAGCTTACATCACTCCCGTGAAGACTGAGTTGGGAACCAAACCTGCACCAATTATGGCTTCATTCTCATCGAGAGGACCCAACCCAGTTGAGCCCTCAATACTCAAGGTTGGTTAAGATATGTGTGTTCAATAATTTCATATTATAAAGTTCAATATGTCAATGGCTAACGGTCACAAAATTTGAAGTATTTTATTTTTCTTTTTAATTTTTAGCCTGATATAACAGCACCAGGTGTCAATATATTAGCGGCTTTCTCTGAGGAAAATTCAGTAACTGGTTTACCTTATGATAAACGTCGAGTTCTTTTTAATGTATTATCTGGCACTTCCATGGCATGTCCCCATATTGCTGGCATCGTTAGCCTTCTCAAAACCCTTTATCCAAAATGGAGTCCAGCCGCTATCAGATCTGCCATCATGACCACAGGTTCATTATTCAAAATTCTTCCATCATTTTAAAAGTTAACATACTAATTAAACTAATAATTTATGACTAGTAAGAGAGGTTATTTATGGTATTTGCATTCTTTTGTTTGGCAGCTGAAACGGAAGCTAATGACTTAAATCCAATACTAAGCTCAGAAAAGGAGAGAGCAAACCCATTGGCATATGGTGCAGGCCATGTCCAACCAAACAAAGCAGCAGATCCTGGCCTTGTTTACGACCTCTCCACCCAAGACTACTTGAACTTCCTATGTGCTCATGGCTACGACAAAGAACAAATGAAACTATTCTCCAATGATACTTCATTTGTCTGTTCAAAGTCATTCAAAGTAATAGACTTGAACTATCCTTCAATCTCGATATATAATCTGACATCTGATGTAGTGAACATCAAAAGAAGAGTGAAGAATGTGGGAAGTCCAGGCACCTATGTTGCTCAAGTCGAGGCACCGCCAGGAGTTTCAGTTTCTATAGATCCAAATACTTTGAAATTCACTAATACCGATGAAGAGAAGGATTTCAAAGTTGTGTTAAGAAAGGTGCCAAATAATCAAACTAAAGAGAATGTGTTTGGAAAACTTGTGTGGTCTGATGGGAAGCATCGTGTTAGCAGTCCAATTTTTGTGACATTACAGATGCCGTGAGAGAAGTTGTAGTTTTCCTTAGAGGGGACCATGCAAGAGTGTACCACGGTTATGTGGCTGCTCAAGCAGGTTCTGTTGGGATGGTTCTTTCTAATAACGAGGAAGATGGGGATGGGCTTGAGGTTGATGCACATTTACTTTCTGCTTCGAATATAAAGTACACTGATGGTGAATCAGTTTACCAATATATCAACTCTACCTAGTAATTACTCCATCTTATTCCATCAACTCCCAAGTTTATTCACAAACTAGATCCATTATACACATTTTTTAAGTTAAAATTTTTATTAAACGACAAAAGTTGTAACTCGTATGACATATTTGTGGTCGAGTCAAAATTTTAATGGCTTACATGAATGACATGACGACAGAGTTCGGAGTCAAACTAGCACCAATGCTGGCTTCATTCTCATCAAGAGGTCCCAACATAGTTGAGCGCTCAATACTCATGGTTGGTTAAGAACTATCTTGAGTAATTTTACAGTATAAAGTTCAATACGTAAACTACCAACCGTCACAAAAAAATTTAATATTGCATTTTTCCTTCTAATTTTCGACCTCATATAACAACATGTGAATATACTAGCAGCTTACTCGGAAGAAACATCACCAATTGACTTACTAGTGTCATTCTTATATTACCATGAGTAATATAAATGCATTAAGTTTTCATCTTATCACGGTTGTGTCCTAGGCATAACTATCGTCAAAATGCAGTATGACATTCACAACATGCTTCCTAACTTAACATGGAAATAACATCCTATTAAGAAAATAAAATCATGTATCGTTATCAGCATATAAAGTCATCATAACACATCATAATCATCATAGAACATCATTAACCATCATTATATAACTCATACACGTCATCATACATCATAAATCATACATCATAATCATAAAGCATAAAGAACACGTGCCGGTGCGACTAGGCAGGTGTCGTCATACATCAAGCAATTACCTAGTCTATCCTATAGCAAGACCACTTACTCAAAATCTTCTCCAAGTGTCGTCGGAGTTCGTTTCCTATTAGATCGTTCATCACCTTTCGTTAGTATTTCACAATTGTAACATAATTAAATTTAAATTTGTGAAATAAGGTATTATAATGACCTTTGTTACCTCAAATAAAGGTCAAAACCAGTTCTGGGAGGTTAAAAATTTAGGGGTCGGTGTCCAATTTGCTAAACCAAGTTGTCTAAGTCGTTTTATCCTTTTAGAACTATGCAGAGCCAAGCCGAGCTTAGCCAAGCCGAGTCGTTTTTCATTTCTCTTCTTTAGGTCATTCAACGTAAAAACTTAAATAAATTTAAATTAAAAAAAATGAAAAATCCATTATCCATAAGAATTGTGAACAAGAAAATAAAATTTCAATGGAGTTAAAACAAGCTAAACCCAACCCAACTAATGTGCTTCTTTCATTTCATCTCTAATGTCACAAAAATTGGACTGTTAACGCGATGCTTCCCATTTGACCACACAAGTTTTCCAAACGTATGCCCTTCAGTTTGATTATTTGGCACCCTCCTCAACACAACTTTGAAATACTTCTCTTCACCGGTTTTAGTGAACTTCAAAGTACTTGGGTCTACTGAAACTGAAACTCCCGACGGTGCCTCGACTTGAGCAACATACGTGCCTGGACTTCCCACATTTTTTGCTCTTCTTTTGATCTCTACTGCCTCTAACTTTAGATTATTCATTGAGATTGATGGGTAATTCAAATCTATTACTCTAACGACTTTGAACAAACAAATGAAGTGTCATTCGAGAACAGTTTCATTTGTGTTTTATTGTAGCCACGGGCACATAGGAAGTTCAAGTAGTCTTGGGTGGATAGGTCATAAATAAGGACCGGATTTGCTGCTTTGTTTGGTTGGACATGGCCTGCACCATATGCCAATGAGTTTGCTTTCTCCTCTTTTGAGCTTAGTATTGGATTTAAGTCATTGGCTTCGGTTTCAGCTGTAAAACAAAACCAATAGCTTTCAAGATTTAAGACAAAAAGAAAATCCCATAAATAATTATCTTACTAATCATAGTTTGGAAATACTCTCACAAATTACTAGTTTAATTAGTCCTTAAACTTGTAAAATCATCGAAGAATTTTGAATAATGAATCTATGGTCATGATTGCAGATCTAATAGCCGTTGAACTCCATTTTGGATAAAGGGTTTTGAGAAGGCCAACGATACCAGAAATATGGGGGCATGACATGGAAGTACCCGATAATACATTATATAGAACCCGACGTTTATCAAAAGGTGAATCAGTTGGTGATGCTTCGTCAGAGAAAGCCGCTAGTATATTCACACCCGAAGCGGTTATATCAGACTAGAAATTCAAAAAAAAAGAAATGATATACTTCAAATTTTGTGCCTGTTATTAGTTGACACTTGAACTTTATACTACAAAATTACTCAACACAGATCTTAACCAACCTTGAATATTGAGGGCTCAACTATACTGGGACCTCTTGACGAGAATGAAGCCATAATTGGTGCTGGGTTGATTCCCAACTCAGTCTTCACACCAGTCAGGTAAGCCATTGGAATTCTGATTCAACCACAAAATCTGACATATAAGTTATAACTTTTGAGTCTAATAAATTTTTGAACTTACAAAATATGTCTAATAGATTCCTAAGCTTCTAAATTTATGTTAAGTTTATATTTAAAAGAGTTGGTGAACGTGGAAGTTGATGGAATAAGATAGAGTAATAACTTAGTGGATCAAATGTATTGGTTGACTGATTCACCATCGGTATAGCTTAGATGTGAAGCAGGAAGTAAGTGTGCATCAGCCAAAAGTCCATTCCCACTTCCCACGTCATTAACCAGAATCATCCCAACAGCACCTGCTTGAGCAGCCACATAACCTTTGTCCATTCTTGCATCGTCCCAATTAAGGCAAACTACAATTTTCCCTTTTACCTTTTTAGGATCAAGAGACCCTTTAAGACATAGTACGCTACAAAATCACAATTGTCAGAGATGTATGTTGCATCTATTGAAAAAATTGATGGAGCTAAACATTATAAAAATGGTATACTCACGCTTCCATATCAGTGACATTGTTGAATTTTGCATCAAAAGCATTGATCAATGGATAGAACTTCTCAGCTGGCAATATTTTACTCGAAAGACTTTCACCCTGGTATTGACAATGAAAAATCATCGAAGACAACATAAATGTAGTATAGAGCCATAAACTGAATCGATAGAAACACGTATACGATACGATTTTATATGTCTAATGCAATTTACTGTGTTTGAAAATGGTTTGATACTTACCTAAGTATTTGTATAAATAGTGTCAAGAACATAACTATATAGTACTAACTAGTGTCGGATAGAGTACCTTGAAGTGCCTCTTGTCTCCCAACGTCACGTGTCAATTGTGCTAGCTCCCACAGTTATCATCCATGGTGCGACAGTTTCGACAGTGCCTTTAAATGGTCCTGAATTTCCAGTAGAACAAACGACAGTGATTCCATTCTTCATTGCATGGAAGGACCCTATAGCTATTGGATCATCATAAAATTCTTCAGCACCTCCACCGAGTGAAACCGACAGAACATCAACTCCATCACTAATGGCAGCTTCAAAGGCAGCTAGAATATCGGCCATAAAACACTCACCGCCCCCCACGGGAGGCCAACATACTTTATAGGCAGCAACAAGGGCTTTAGGGGAACCCCTTTTGCAATACCATAACCATTCCCAAAAATGCTTACTCCTTTAATGAAATTGTCTTCCGCTGTGGATAAGGTGTGTGTTCCATGCCCATCATAATCCCTTGTCGTTTCATAGCTTGAGTTGAGAGGTCCCACGAAGGATGCATACCCTTTGTTGAAATACCGTGCTCCAATCAACTTCCTATATTTAAAATCTTCAATTTTACATCTACATCACACGTACAGATACAAACACGACAAGGACAAATCTATTATCATTTTTATATAAGAAGAAAATTCAAAAGTCAATAAGTTTATGCATTCGTGTGCTTAAAAACATAGGTTAAACGAGAAGTTTAGTTCTTAAACTTTTTTTTTGTTTGTATTTTTTATATATATGAACTAAAAGAAATGTTTAATACGTCTCTCGACTGTTATCTCTTTAAACTTACAAGATAGCCAATAAATCATGAAATTTTAATTTTGTGTCCGATAGATAAATGAACCATTGGACGTTTATTTAAAATTTACAAGCCTATCAGAAAATAAATGAATATTCACAGTCCTATTAAACATAAATTTTAATTTTATATCTAATATATCAATTAATTTTTAAATATTTGAATATGTCAAAAAACACAATATTGAATGTTTCAAACCTATTACACATTATAATTCCATATGCGTCTAACAAATATTAGATTAATATTCACTTTGAACAACTAGTGTCCCGTGTTTTTTTCTATTATGCTAACAAAAATGTCAAATACGTGCTTTACACGTTAGTCGGAATAAATTGTCCATGTTTCTTAGCATAAAGTAATTAAATAAAGGTGTGGTAACTTTAAGGGATTTGAGGTAAGGGACCTGTTGCAATGAAATTTTGAGCCGCCTTTGCAACTTCCCTTCCAACTGGTTGGGATAGGTCCATATCCTTTATCATTAAAGCTCTTTGATTCAGGCCAAACAGCTATATTGATACCAATTACAAGACGAAGAGGTACCCAAATTATTACAAAATTTGCCTAATATCAAAGAACTTATACGATGGAAACAAGTCCGACCTGTGTCAAGGTTGCCAATGATTGTAGATTCACCAAATCTTGAAAGGTTCCAAAGTGAGTCGGGAGGAATTTCACCATCATTCTCAACTCTAAGAAAGTTTCATGATTGTGTTGTGTGCAGTTTTAGTCCTTTGTTTTCATATACTGATACTACGCTCAGGATGCTCTGGAAAAAAGAAAAAGGATAAAAAACATCATATTATTAAATTAAAAAAGACTTTTGAAAATTAAGGCGGTGAATACTTCCAACCTACAAAATTTTGAAAGCTAAAAATTTTTGTTTTTGGAATCTTTACGTAAGAATTCGAATGTTTTCATAGAAGTATGAAACCACATAAATTAGGAACAAATGAATATTATTTTACTTGCTACGTCTTCTGCAACTTTACAATTAAGAATGGCTGCTCATATCGTATGAGTAAAAGATTGGTTCCTTAGCTGCTTCATTGTTGTACTTAGAAACAAAAACATAAGAGCGTAAATGAAGAGTGAGAGTTCAACAAATCTATACTACATGACTTAAAACTAAAAGCTTCACCTTCCTAACACGGATCCAAGTAGAGTGTAGTGAGTTTGTGTTGCAAGTTGGAGATCAACTCCAGAATGATTCAAGCCATGTGAATGTGATCCCAAATAAACAATATAAGACTACACAACATGAACAAAACGTTTCAATGTCTAAAACCCAGTTGATATAAACATTAAAAAGCATTTATAAGTGACGATTGACTAACCTTAGTGCCATTTTATAATGTGGATCAATGTTTTAGGTTCAGGAATATAGATATATGATCTTTATGGATTAACCGAAAGGGTACAAGCGGTAAATGGTAAGATCCGACACTAAAATGGTAAGATCCAAGAAAGGTTCCTATTAGATTGAAGAGGAAATTAAGATGATGAGGTTATATGGAATCTGCTTAATCTTTAAACCTTCTTTCCGTTAATTAATTAGGTGCTCGGAACCAAAAAAAATGTAATTTTGTTAAGTTAATTTTTAATATGAGTACACAATTAAAAAGGAAAAAGTGCTGGAGATCAGACCGTTCCGATTCATATTGGGAGGTGGAAACTTGGCTCAACCTTCACAGTCTGTGCCACCACCACAAGCTGCACCACCTCCAAGGGCACTAGCGGATGGTTACCCAACAAGCTAACATTTGGCAACTTGTTAAATAAGCGATTTGGCTATGGGATTTCAAGGGGTTCGATCTGCGTCTATTCACCCGTTCTAAAAGAAATCCAACAGAAGCCCAAATGGATCTTGTCTATGGAGACCATCTTCCTGTTCATAGAAAGTACCCTGCCCGTCATATATGCTGCAAAAAGAAGCGCTTTAAAAACGTTGAGAGAAAATCGGAAAAGAAGAGCTCATTCCTTCTTTCTCTCTTTGTTTCACTCTGATCATCTGATGTTGGAGCTGCACCATTGAGAATTTGAAACTTGCGTCTTTCGGGTGAAGGGAGGGCCTTCGTTGCTAACTTTTTTGAAATGGGTTCTTGGAATGTTCATTGGAAAACGCCATTTTAAGTCACTTCAGGACCCACCATCGCCCTGCATCCTTCTCAGAATTCACTGGATTGCAGTTGAGAAACTATGGAAAATCCAGCATCAACACCCCGTTGGAACCTCGAGAGGCCCTTTCTCACTGGGCGTTTCCACCAGGTTTCTATTTCTCCTCCCTTCTCTTTTATTCACGTTTATTATCTTCCGAATCGAACAGAAATGTATTTTTCTAAACATCAATAGCGTCTATGCTATACCATTACGTTATCTTCCGAGTTATAGAGGCTTAAATGGAGCTTCTGCAATCGAATTCTATCAATTACCAGTTCTGGCATCATTTTAATTGTTCCTGAATTCCCTGTTCTGTTATGAGTTATGATCATTATAGTTTTAATTCTTCGTTTGCTCTATTTTATACTTCAAATTTATACCCCAGGAAGCAAAAACTACTTCTCGTTTTTCTGAATTAAAGTTGGATTCCTTCAGGTAAGAACAATCTTAATAATTGCAGTATTAGGTTATCTAGTCACTCCTTGAGTCCGAGTATCATTCCTACATGAAACAATACTTATGGTACACTTTAAAAGTCGAATACCTCTGCAATAGGGGGGCTGGAAAAGGCCATAGGCTGTTATGATGCTGCAATTCAGGTATGATATAGTTCGTCAATTTGTTGTTCCTGAATTACTTGTTCTCTTACAAACCCTTTAGAGTACTACTCAACTGGCAGAGAAAAATGGAAAATTATAAGCCACTTCAATTTTCTTTGTAGCTTCAAATATATCTGTTCAAGAAGTTAAGTGCTTTCAAATATTATGATTAGGTTCTTACATTTTACTGAGGTCAGAGCTGCATGGTTGAATATTTTGAAAAAAAATTGGAGATGACACTGTAGGGACTCGTGAATAAATATATTTGATTTCCTTGTGCATTACTCCTAGTATGCTTCTATATCTACTGTGCATAATCTTGATTTGGAAGTCTTAATTTAGTAATAAGTTTATGCTGTGTTTATGATTAAATAAATGATAAATCATTAGTATGCATTTTGTATAGATTGAGAAAAAAGTTGGGATGTTTCATGAATTACTGCGTAGTATGTATCCAACAAGGCGCCAACCTATTAGCATCCAAAGTTGAAAGTTCTCCTGCTATTTTTATGACATTACTTTCTGAAGGGGTAGGGGGAAATATCAGTTGCTTTTTTATTAAGAACTTTTGCCCAAGGTCCTTGCTGAATCTCCTTAGATTTAGAAGCACGCCATTAATGAATAATGTTTGTGTATCAATATCAAATGAAATGCCTTCATGGGTATCTAGTCTCTGCTGGATGTTGCCTTACGCTCCACACCAGCTGCAGCACATCCTTGTCATGAGGACTTAACGTGTTGTGTGGTAAGCTGATTGCAGTTTATTCTTTGTATGATGCAGAAAATACCAAAGAACTGCATGATTTCTTCATTTCTAAACACATTTTCAGGAAAGAATGTCGTTGCCTAAAAGCTTGCGTGCACTTAAGGATCTAGTTGATAGTAGGACTCTTCCAGGCATCAATGATGAGGAAGAACCCATGGGGATTACTGGCCTTAAAGTGATACAGTTTATCTCAAAAAAGTTGAAACAATTTAAAGAAAGCAATGTTATAAAATAAAAGCGAGTAGGGTGTTCGTTCCCTTAATATCAGTGGTACATCCATCTCAACATCATCGTTACTCTGTCGTTCAATGCTTAAATTTATTAATACCCTTCTACACTACTTGACATTTGAGGTAAGTTTTATCCATCCTACTTAAGCATGCTGCTGAGATAAAATCCTACTCTATATGTTTGTAGCCATTATGTTTTTCCCTGACCGTAACCTTAGTTCCCATAACCTATCATCAAGAGTTTTTTGGTTTTAGGTTCTTGAACCCAATTGGCATGTAATGCACAACCGGATTCAGACTGCAAAGAGCATTGATGAGAGGCTATACATTGGCTCCCATAGAGCGAAAAAACTCCCTCCTATAATGGTTGTTGAGGTTGTTTCTATTCGAAACCACGATCCTCTGCAACGGTATATGATATTGTCCACTTTGAGCATAAGCTCTCGTAGCTTTGTTTTTGGTTTCCCCAAAAGGCTTCGTACCAATGGAGATTCTATTCCTTACTTATAAACTCATGATCTTCCCCTTAATTAGTCAATGTGGGACTATGTGATGTCCCACATTGGTTGGGAAGGAGAATAAATCACCATTTATAAGGGTGTGGAAACCTTCCACTAGCAAACGTGTTTTAAAGTCTTGAGGGGAAGCCCGAAAGGAAAAACCCAAATAGGACAATATATGCTAACAATGGATCTGGGTCGTTACAAATGGTATCAGAGCCAGACATCGGACGATGTGCAACCCTTCTCGCTGTTCCCTGAAGGGGGTAGACACGAGGCAGTGTGGCAGTAAAGGATGCTGGGCCCTGAAGGGGGGTGGTTGGGGAGGAGAACAAATCACCATTTATAAGAGTGGTGGAACCTTCCCCTAGCAGACGCGTTTTAAAGCCTTGAGGGGAAGCCCGAAAGGAAAAACTCAAAGAGGACAATATCTGCTAGTGGTGAATCTGGGTCGTTACAGACTCCCTCCCAAGAATCCGAGCATGGCAGAAAGAGGTTATTAGCAGTAAATATGGGCGAGAGACTCCGGTTGTCTGTCTTTTTAAGTCCAAGAACAAATAGAGGCAATTGTCTTTGGTCTTAAATTATAAATCACAAATTGTTTATTCTGTTCATTTGTTGTTGGGATCTTCTTCTACTAATATTTTCTCTATGTGCAGAAAGTGGAGAGGTTGAAATTACTATGCCTGCAGTATGCAGCAGCTACACAGTGCTTGATTTCATCCTCCATTGATGGCTGCAAGTCAGCGGAATCGTCGAATAGCTTGACCCGTTCCGAAACATCCAAGCAACGGAATGGAAGAACTCCCAAGGGAGCGATACTAAGCGCCTCCAACTCGACACTCACCGAGTCTATCCTGTAAGTTTGTAAGTTCGTAACGAGCAGCTATTTACATTCATAACTCAACTCAAAATTTCTTGTACTCACGTTCGTGTTGCACATGTTGAGCTTCAGAGTTTGGGACCCCTTCTGAGTAAAAGCTCCCAGGCTGAGCCATATTTAACTCACCTTGCTCAGTGGATTCTTGGCATGGAAATAACAAATAGGTTCTAAATTTCTTCCCTAACTGCTGCAACTTTACAGAATTGATTTCATAGAGGTCTAGAAAGCATAATGGCTCAGTATGTCTGTCTGTATCGTCTTACGCTTTTTAGGAGTCGGGTTTTTTACGTGCTTTATTTTTACTTGTGAGTTGTTAGAAAGTTAACAAAATTCTCCCCTACTCACGTAATCTTCCCTCTAGAATGGTACTCTCGTGTCTCTCCCTTGAATAATTTTCTTCTGATGTTCACAAATTCTTCTTAGATGACTCTTCGACCCAACATACAATGTAGTCAAACCTTGAAATCATTGATCTCAAGATTTTTTTTCAATGATCATTACTTGCTACATGTTTTCATCATGAATCTTCGTCTTGTTTACTATGGTGAGTGTTCAAGCGAAGTACACATCAACACTCTCATCCTTTTCATTTTTTTCTTTTCGACATTAAAAAAAATTATTAGCAAAATTTGGGTCGTATTTTAATTTAATAATATTAACCATAGAATTGTTATTATTTTTAATTTACAATTATTATATACTAAAATTTAGATGAGTGAAAATAAAATTTTATTTTTACATATTTTAAAAAGAAAAGCCACGTATTTGAGATATTTGAAAATTTTGGTATTTTTCAAATCTTTTAAAAAAAATCATTTTTATAAATAATGAAGGCCCATCTTCAACCAATCCAGCCCAAAGGCCCAAATTTCTTTAAAAAATCATTTTCATAAATAATCAAGGCCCATTCTTCAAGCCATTCAGCCCAAAGGCCCATTCTTCAACCCATTCAGCCCAAAGGCCCATTCTTCAACCCATTCAGCCCAAAGGCCCATTCTTCAAGCCATTCAGCCCAAAGGCCCATTCTTCAACCCATTCAGCCCAAAGGCCCAATCCCATTTTATTTTGTTTTCAAAGAAAAAATATGAAATTGTTAAACCCTAGGCCGCCTTATTCTTCCATCTTCCGTCTCCACAACCTCGTCTTCTCCTCTTTTTCTTAGCAGTTCAGTTTGCATTATCCCACAGCCTCCGCAGCCGCCGCCGCAGCACCCTTCTTCACGGACGTTACACCCTCTCTTGATCTCAGGTATTCTCTTTATTTTTCTTTCTTTCAGTTTCTTATTGCTTACAGATGGATGAACCTCTGCAAGCTTTGATCATCGGTTTTGAGTTTTTCCAGATTTGAAATTGGATTATAGTATTTTAGAATCCGGTACTGTTCTGGATCAATGTTACTTACATTGGATTGCAGTATTCTAGAACCAATCCATCGTTTACCTGAGAATTTTTTGACGTTCTCAGGAGTGCGCCACTGAAGTTTCTTCAGATTATTTACGCCTAAAATTGTGCTGAACTTCATCGTATCTATATTTTGTTGTTTAATTGTAGTTTTTGGGTGTGGTTTTCAGAGTGGAAACTCAGTACAATTCGATAATGCAGTCGACCGAAGCCTCCACTTCTATGGAAGTGGAAACGGTCTCAACCGAAACAAAGAATGTGGTTAGCACATTGCCACCGAAACCACAGTTTGATCCCCTAAAGCCTCGTGAGATGAATGATGGACGAATTCAGTTCCGAAAGGTCTCTGTTCCTCCGCATCGCTATACGCCTCTCAAGAAAGCATGGATGGAGATATACACCCCAATTTATGAGCAGATGAAAATCGACATCCGAATGAATCTCAAGGCGCGTAAAGTCGAGTTGAAAACCAGAGCAGACACACCTGACATCAGTAACTTGCAGAAGTGTGCAGATTTTGCTCATGCTTTCATGCTTGGATTCGATGTGATCGATGCCATTGCTCTCCTAAGGGTGGATGAACTCTATGTTGAATCTTTTGAGATTAAGGATGTTAAAACGCTGCGAGGCGAGCACTTGTCGCGTGCCATAGGCAGATTGTCTGGTAAAGCTGGTAAGACCAAATTCGCGATTGAAAATGCCACGAAGACGAGGATTGTTATTGCAGACACCAAGATCCACATATTAGGATCCTTTGCAAATATCAAGATTGCAAGAGATTCTCTTTGCAGCCTGATTTTAGGGTCCCCTGCAGGTAAAGTTTATTCAAAACTAAGGGCGGTTACAGCCAGATTAGCAGAAAGGTTTTGATCTTTCATGATCATAATGAGATTCATGCTGAGTTTGTCTTGATTAATGAATTTTGCATACACTAGTTGTTTGAGGAACAGAGTGTATCTTTGTCGAAAAGATTGCACATTGAAGTTTTGTCTCATTAAGTAGCCTATGTTCACAACAATGGGCATTAGGTGATTGGCCTTTTTCTGGGTTTGTTTTGTCTTTGTAGGTTTTTGTATGTAGTCGATGGGTTGATTGATTGAAAGCTTCGTGAGAATGTTTGCTTAATCCATGATATGAAAATAGTAATAAATGGAAATAATAATAAATGAAAAGATATTTATGGCAAATATATAGATATTTGATATATATATATGTTAAACTATAATGTAATACTAAATATCTTGACTAACATTGAGGTCGTTAAACTTTGTAACGGCTTGATCATCATGTTCTAATTAACAACATAGGCAGAAATTTGAAATAAAGTGAACATGAAAAATGAAATGAACATACTATCAACTACTAAATAAATATTAATGCATACTATAAGAGCGATTTACCCTTATCTAGAAAATATAAGGGTATGACTTCAATGGTCGATCCAGCTTCAACGTCATTCGTGCAGGGGCGCTAAAGGTAGCACGTGGAAATATAAAGATAACAATTCATGGAACCAAATATTAAATATTTAAATTAAAAAATATTTCATATGCTTGGATTATATTTATTTTGGTACAACTTTACAAAAATTATATATATATATATAGAAGTTTGGAAGAATTGACTTATTGCGACGACCTCTTCTAAGGCAATCCTTCCGATCCGAGATTTATTATTTGAGCTATTATATTTTTATGACTTAACAATCTTCGGGTTAAATTATAATTAAGTATCTAAGTCTTAATTTTGCATTCTAATAAGATTGAATAAATTCAATAAATTTAAAAACTAATTGATTTATTAAATTAAAAAGCTAAATTTTATATGTAAATGAATTATGAGCATTACCTACTTTGCAAGAACACAACTGTCATTACCTTCACAATAATTTTGTACTTTCTTAAATTGGGACAATCACACACTCCAATATAACAAACAAAACAACAATACCTTATTATAAAATCCAAAAGAATTCAAACAAACAATTCATCCAACAAAAGCCATGGACCTCTCAAATTTTGCTTCATTTCTTTTGATTCTCTTTCTTTTCTCTGTTCTTCAAACATCTACCACGGCCACCAAAAAGGCAAACTCTTTCGTTTTATTTCCCATTTCGAAAACTCAATCTTTGTTCCATCTAATTCTCTTTTTCTCATGCAGCCATACATCGTATATCTCGGATCGCATTCTCACGGTTTGAGTCCTTCCTTGTTGGATCTCCAACTTGTAACAAAATCCCATTATGATTTATTGGGATCAGTGTTGGGAAGGTGAAATTCTTTCGATTCATCGGGCTTGGTTTCTTACCATGGTTATTCTCACTATTCGTTATCCTTCTCTATTCATTGTGCAGCAAAGAGATAGCCAAGGAAGCTATTTTCTACTCATACAATAGATATATCAATGGCTTCGCCGCAATACTCAATGAAATACAAGCAGCAGATCTTGCAAGTAAATTGTTCATATGTTTTTGAAGTCAATGGGCTATCACCTTGGTCAAATAAGCTTGAAACTGACATTGAACAAATATATGGTAGGAATTCCAAATGTGATTTCTGTTTTTGAAAGTAAGGAAAGACAATTGCACACAACAAGATCATGGGATTTTCTTGGACTAGAAACACAAGAAACAGTTCCTTCAGACTCTATTTGGAACGTTACGAGGTTTGGTGAAGATGCAATTATAGCTAACTTTGACACAGGTTCTATTTTTTTTGTTCTCTGTCTTTGTTTTTTTGTTAGGACTATGTTGGTGTTGTGTTTTTCTCTAACTTTATGCAATTGGAACATAGGTGTTTGGCCAGAATCCAAGAGCTTGAGTGACGAAGGATATGGGCCCATCCCTTCAAGGTGGCTGGGCAGTTGTCAAAGTGGCTCTCACCCCAACTTCCGTTGCAACAGGTCAAGAGCTTCAATTTATCCAATATATATCTCTTTTTCTTCCATTATGGTGGAGTATATTTGAAATGAATACCTTAAAATGCAGGAAGCTAATTGGAGCAAGATTCTTTAACTTAGCGTATGGTCCACTCAATGGCAGCTTCAATTCTTCTAGGGACCATCAAGGCCACGGAACCCACACTTTATCCACAGCCGGTGGCAACTTTGTCTCTAGAGCTAATGTTTTTGGCTACGCAAATGGAACTGCCAAAGGTGGCTCACCACGAGCCCGTGTCGCGTCCTACAAGGTCTGTTGGGAAGCGGAAGGTGGAGGGTGTTTTGACGTGGATATCTTAGCTGCCTTCGAAGCTGCCATTGGTGATGGGGTTGACGTTATCTCAACTTCTCTAGGTGCAATTCCCACAGACTTCCTAAACGATGGGCTATCTATAGGAGCCTTTCATGCAGTTCAGCATGGCATCGTTGTTGTTTGTTCGGCTGGGAACTCAGGACCAACTCCTAGAACTGTATCAAACGTGTCACCATGGATGTTAACAGTTGGAGCTAGTACCATTGATAGGGAGTTCACAAATTTCGTAGTCCTTGGGAACAAGAAGAAACTTAAGGTGCTTGCTTATATCAAACACAACCTAAACTTAGAAAACTTGAATTGAGTTCTACTTTCTATCTTAACTATGTCCCAACTAACAAAAACCAGGGTGCAAGCCTTTCTTCTAAGGCATTGACAGTTGACAAGTTGTACCCTTTAATCAACGCTGTGGATGCAAAAGCCAACAATGTCTCCGAACTTGATGCGTGAGTATCTTACTCCATTTTTGCAAAAGATCAGAAGAAAATGAATGAACAACTAAGAACAGACTAAAAAGAATTTCCAAATAAACTTATAATGAATTCTTACAGGGAAGTTTGTGAGGAGGGAACACTTGATTCCTCCAAATTGAATGGGAAGATTGTGGTTTGCCTTGTTGGGGTTAATGCAAGAGTGACCAAAGGTTATGTGGCTGCTCAGGCAGGGGCTGTTGGGATGATCCTGGCTAACGATCAACAAAGTGGGAATGAGATTAAAGCTGATCCACACATCATTCCAACATCCCATGTAACCTATAATGACAGTATAACCATCTCTCAATATATCAGCTCTACAAGGTAACTCCCTATGTTTCCTTTTTTTTCTCTTCCAAAGATTGTTATTTCCCTTGCATATTAACATATACTTGATCAGGACACCCATGGCTTACATCAGTTCGGTAACGGCAAAGCTCGGTGTCACGCCAGCCCCAACCGTGGCTAGGTTCTCAGGGAGAGGCCCAAGTATAATCGAGGAGTCAATCCTCAAGGTTTCTTTTTCTCAAGCTTTAAAACGTTTCAATTCAAATGCATGCTAATGTTGTAACGATAAGGAAGATCATTTATACTAACAAGTTATGTTATGTTTGAGATCAGCCAGATATAACAGCACCAGGTGTGAATATAATTGCGGCTTACCCCGATGGAATACCATTGGCAAATCTACCCGTTGATGATCGTCGAGGTCCTTTTATGGTATACTCTGGCACATCCATGTCTTGCCCCCATGTTTCTGGCATTGTAGGCCTTCTCAAAACCCTAAATCCCAAATGGAGTCAAGCAGCCATTAAATCTGCAATTATGACCACAGGTTGAATCATATACAATCAAATAAAACCATCAAATCAAAACAAATGTTCATGTAATTGAAATAAATTGAAATAAATTTCCATGAATTTCATCTCTACAGCCAAAACAAGAGATAGCAGCTTACATCCAATTGTCGACCTCGACGGAGTGATAGCAACTCCATTAGCATACGGTGCAGGACATATTCATCCAAACAGCGCGATGGACCCTGGCCTCGTTTACGACATTACAATGGACGATTACCTAAATTTCTTGTGCGCTCGAGGCTACAATGCAACGCAAATCAAACAATTCTCAAACAATACATTGGTTTGCAATAAATTATTCAAAGTGACTGACCTCAATTATCCATCCATCTCAGTCGCGGATTTGAAAACAGGCCCTGTGACGATCAATCGAAAGGTGAAGAACGTGGGAAGTCCAGGGAAGTATGTTGGTCGAGTAACATCGCCTTTGGAAGTTTCAATCGTCATTGAGCCGAGTACATTGCAATTTACCGCCATGGATGAAGAGAAGAGCTTCACGATTGTGTTGCAGAGAAGTGGAAAGGGAAATCAAGAGGGTTATGTGTTCGGAACATTGGAATGGTCAGATGGGAAACACAGTGTTAGAAGCCCCATTGCTATCAATTTGGGGAAATAGTTTCTAAATTCTCTGATTGAGTGCTAAAGAATTTAGAACAAGAGATGAAATTGATTGTTCATGTGTCAAAAAGAATGAAAAATAGAATGGAATCAATGTCGGAGAGTGTATGTCAATCACACACAACTTAGTCTTTACAAAAATCAAATTGATGTCTTCCCAAAGCTTGAGTGAAAATATCTGCTAATTGCATTTTAGTCGAAACATAACACGGTTTGATGATTCCAGCTTGTCATTTTTCTCGAACTATATGACAATCTATTTCAATGTGTTTCGTACGTTCGTGAAAAACTGGATTGGCTGCTATGTGTAATGCTGCTTGATTATCACAGTACAATAATGTTGATTTAGACCGTGGAACTTTAAGTCTTGGAGAATGTATCTTAACCAAGTTAACTCTAAACAAGTATTTTTCATAGCTTGACATTCGGCTTCTGCTGATGATCTGGACACATTGGTTTGTTTTTTAGACTTTCAAGAAATAATTGAATTTCTAAGGAAAATGCAGAACCTAGAAATAGACCGTCTGGAAGTTCGACAACCACCCAAATCGTAATATGCTTGTAATCTTAAGTTATTTTCAGATGGTAGTAGAAGTCCTTGACTAGGAGTACCTTTAATGTATCTCAGAACTCAAAGAGTTGCCTCCCAATGTGGTTTTCTTGGTTCATGCATAAATTGACTAAGCATACGAACTGAATACACTGTGTCAGGCCTAGTAACGCTTAAATATATTAATCTGCCAGCCAACCATCTGTATTTACTTGGATCATTCAACTTTTCTCCTCTTGTTAAAGGAAGTTTCAGATTTTGCTCCATACAAAAATTTTCTAGGCGTGCTCCGGTAAGACCTGTGTCTTGAAGAATGTCTAGAGCATACTTCCTTTGAGACATAAATATTCCTTTTCTAGACCTAGAAAATTCAATACCGAGGAAATATTTCACATTTCCTAAATCTTTCATAAGGAATTTCTCGAATAAACTAGTCTTGAGATGTTGAATTTCTTTGAGATCATTGCTTGTCAACGGAATATCATCAACATAGATAAGAGCTGCAGTGAAAGAAGTACCTTTACTCTTAGTAAATAAAGAGTAATCTGCTTTGGACTGAGTGTAGTCTACATTTTGTATTGTGGTAGAGAATATGGAAAACCAATTGCAAGAAGCTTGTTTTAAACCATAAAGAGATTTATGAAGCTGACATATTGTATTCCCAACATATCATCATATTCCCTTTCTGTAAAATCTGCATTTTCTTTTCCAAATACCTGGTGGTAAAGACATCTACACGGTTGGGTTTTATGTCCTAAAACTTATCGTTGGTAAACAAAAACATATTCTATTTTAAAAAAAGTTATTATTGTTGTTTATTCAGTAAAGATTGTTATTGAATAAAGTGAACTTTACGATCATTAATTAAATCCAATAAAATAAGAACACTCTGGCTATAGTATGATTACTTGAACTATCTGTACAGATATAAGAGTGGATCAAGTTCAAGTATATAGTCAAAATGATCTATAGTATAAGGATAAGGCTGCGTACCTTATTCTGGAGACACTATGGATGCAACCCACTTTTGTATATGATATAAACAATGTGATCACTAAATTGTACATGTGAAGACATGTGAGTGGGGGCATCCTATGCAATGAGTATTGCATAAGATCGGATCATGAAGAAAACCACTCTCACTTTATAATGTCGTTTACTATTGAGACTGATTTTCTTTTCATTCGATAACCTAGGTAACTCGGTTTTAATCCTGAGCTAACCATGAACTCCTGTTTATTCGGAATTATTCTTAGATTTGCATGGGTGAGAGTGGCTCTAGTTCGTTGACTGGGTGAATGGCTGGGGACGTGGGGTGCAAGATGGAATTCACTCCTACCCACTTTTAGGGATAGAAGAAAGGTAGTTCCCTTAAGCACTGACTCCAGGTCTTGAACAAGGGGCCCCACCCTCTCATTGGCCTGAGAGGGATTCGGTTTACTGGTTGGACCACAAACCAATTGTTTATTAGAGGATCAGTGAGACATAAGGAACAAGAAGTAACTTCAGGGGTAAAACGGTAAATTGACCCAGCTCTAGTTACGAACAACCTGTGAAGGATCGACTTACTAATCATGGTTATAT
>NC_036651.1:6334915-6350853 GCF_002806865.2 Cucurbita pepo subsp. pepo | reverse complement strand
AAAAAAAAAAAAAAAAAAACCTTGAGAAAAACCTCTCACAAACACTCTCTTCATATATACAAAATTCCTTCCAAGTTTAGTCACTCACCGGATTCCACAATCCCGTTTTAAGGCCGGAGGATAGTGGAGAAGACACTATTGGTGGTTCGAAACCGGTCTGTGAGGAAAAAGAAGTTTGAACTACAAAAGGTTAGTATTCAAACTCATTAAGTTTTAATACTTATGAACATGCTAGTTATTTACTATAATTGATGTTCTAAAAGTGCCTAAGATCCAAATTGCTTCCGCATGTGTTATATTAACACCATCATACACTTCCTCATTTAGATTACCATGGACAAAGGCATTTTGAACATCCAACTGATGAGTGAACCATTTTTTAGCAGCGGCAATAGTGAGTAAGCAACAAAGTGTAGTAAGTTTCGCTGTAGGAGAAAATGTCTCTTTGTAATCAACACCTTCAACCTGAGTGTATCCCTTTGCTACCTGTCAAGCTTTTTTTTACCGTTCAACAGAACCTTCAGAGTTGTGTTTAATCTTGTACACCCAACGACAGCCAATAGCTTTATGGCCAGGTGGTAGAGGAACAAGAGACCAAGTATGATTACGTTCCAAAGCTGCAATTTCATCCTTTATAGCCTGCTACCATAATGGGTTGCCAACTACCTCATCATAGATTTTAGGTTCTGTCTGGGCTGTAATAAGAGCTAGAAAAGCACGTTGAGTAGGAGAAAGACGAGAGAATGAAAGGTAACGATGAAGGGGATATCTGGTACCAGTGTTGGGACTTGAGCTAGAGGTTAAATGATTGGCTCCAAGAGACATCTCATAATCATTATAACAAGCTGGAGGTTGTTTGGTACAAGTAGAACGTCGTAGTGGAACTGATGTATCAGGTGGGATAAGATTAGATTTAGTGGGTGAATCTGGTGAATTTGAAACTAATGAACTTGGAGAAGGAATAGATGGCAGAGGAGACGACGAAGGAATAGAACGAATAGAAGGGGGAGGACTATTAGAATGGATGTTTGAGTAGGATGAATCATGAAGTGATAAAATGGGAGTTGAAGGAGCTAATGTCAAAGTTTGTGAAGCTGATGAAATTAGAAAATCATCTTCACAAAACTTAACATCACGAATGATAAAGAATTTTTTAGATTGCATGTCATACAACTTGTAATCTTTGTGACCACAAGGATATCCTATGAAAACACAAGGAATTGCCCGAGGTTCAAATTTTCGCTTAGGATGTACTACTTGCATAACACTTACAACCAAAAACTTTAAGATGGTGAAATGTTGGTGGTCGTTTGTAGAGTGCTTCAAAGGGTGTCTTGTTAGATAACAATGGTGATGGTGTTCTATTTATAAGATAAACAGTAGTTAAAATGCATTCTCCCCAAAAATTAAGTGAAACCTGTGACTAAAAAAGAAGAGACCTAGCTACATTTAGGATATGACTATGCTTGCATTCTACGACTCCATTTTGTTGTGAAGTATAGACACAAGTGCGCTAAATTCAATGCCATAAGAAATAAAAAATGGTTGCAAAGATAGAAACTTAGTCTCATTGTCTGATCTAACTATCTTGATAGTAGTATAAAATTGAGTTTGAACGAATTTAACAAAGTTTACTAACAAATGATGTACTTCTGATTTGTGTTGCATAAGAAAAATCCAAGTACGTCGAGTAAAGTCATCAACAACAGTGAGAAAAAAACGCAAACCATAATGTATTGGAATTTTATGTGGTCCCCAAACATCACAATGTAACAGATCAAAGGTAGAATGAGTTGTTATTGAACTTCTTGGGAAAGACAACCTAGTTTGTTTTGCTAATGGGCAAATACTACAGTTATGAGAAAGACTAGCATTATTAATATGCAATTGATCAGCTAGAAATTTAAAATGAGAAAAAGAAGGATGACCTAGGCGTAAATGCCAAAAATCATATGATTGAAATACTTGATTTACTGAAGATTTGATTGGAGATGAAGAAATATGATAGAGACCTCCGAATTGTTTACTCGAGCCAATCATCTTTCCCGTAGCCAAGTCATGAATAACACAAGAATCAGGATAGAAGGTGACATAACATTTCAAGTCATTTGTAAGTTGTTAATGGACATTAGGTTTAAATTGAATGAAGGCACACATAAAACATTCTTTAATTTAAGGTCAGGATTAAAGAAAACATTGCTCATATGTGACACATGTGTTGTCTCTCCATTAGGCAATTTTATCGTAGATATGGTGGTAGCCTTTGGTTCAGTCATAACAGAAGTTTTGGATACTATATAATCGTAGCTCCACTATCGAGAATCCATGGATTAGAACTTGTAGAGTTAATAAATAATGCAGATACTGGAAACAAGCCTGCAACATTGATGTTATTTTCAAAATTACCAAAAGGACGATGATTGAGTGCAGATAAGGCTTGTATAATCTGTTATAATTGCTCATAAGAAAAATTTGAGATGGAATTAGGTGACTATTCTTCTGTATTCAACTGAGAAATATCGGCAATATTTGCAAATGATCAATATCCTCGATTGTTGCGTTGATTGATTTGTACTGCCCTTCTAGAATTATTTTTCTGTTGACATCGATCTTTTGTATGTCCCCTTTTATCACAAAATTTACAGTGAAACCTAAGAATTCGACACTCACCAATTTTAAATATGTTGTTTTCTTCTGCACTGCTGATGCAATCGAGAAATTCTTAGTAGGTTCAGAAGTTACTTGACGCTTCATCTCTTCTTATACGAGTAATGAATAGACTTGCCTCACATTAGGTAATGGGGTTATCATCAATATGTTAGATCTCACCGTTGTATAAGACTCATTGAGCCCCATGAGTAGTTGCATCAACTTGTCTTCTTCGCGTTGATCAACATGTATTTGACGTTTATTACAAGTAAATGAAATATAATGTTTATGGGGCTCAATATTATATTTCAGGTAAGGACGTTGATTACATGAAATATTATTCTTTATGGGGCTCAATATAATATTATTGAGATATAATAGTTACAATATATATTATTTATGGAATATATCTTAGATATTATATTTTAATATATAGTATATTTTATTTTATTCACAATATTTAATTAGTTTATATTTTCATTATTGGTCGATATTAGTTGTTAGCTTGTATTCTATTTAAAGCTTATGAATATCAATGAGAACACACACCTTCGATTCCAATTCTATTTTTCATTCTTAACATGGTATTAGAGCACCGATCTTGGTATTCTTAAATATCAAAATTTTCTCTATGGCGAAATCAGTCAAATTTAGCTTCAAAATTTCAGATGTTGATTTAACACATCCTTATTATATTCATCACTCTGATCAGTTAGGATATTCACTTGTTCCAATCAAATTAAATGAAACAAATTACTAATGAGTAAATTAGTTATGCATGCTCTTATTGCCAAAAAGAAAATTGGTTTCATGGATGGCACAATTGAAGAACCGTCTCTGCAAATTCGACCGAATTTGAACTCTGGAACCAATGCAACAGTATGATAATATCTTGGTTAACTCATTCTCTTGAAGCAGATATCGCTGAGGGTATTATTCGCGCCAAGACAGCTCATCAAGTGTGGATTAATCTTCACGATTAATTCTCACAAAAGAATGCTCCAGCAATTTTTCAGATACAAAAGTTGATAGCAATGATGTACACAACGAACCGTGACACTGTCAGCATATTTCACCAAGCTCAAAACATTCTGAGATTAATTAGAAGTGTACCGCACACTTTCGATTTCTATTCTATTTCTATTTCTAGTTCTTAACAATACGAAAAATCACAATATAAATTTTGAGTAAATTTTGTGTTCTACATTAACCATGAAAAGCTATCAAAGCCTATTGAGGTGTGTTCAATCAATAAAGTCTCCGTGAAAAGAGAGTGATGAGATTGTTTGACCTTGTTTATGGGGAGACCTTTTGTAGAATAATTTTCTTTCTAAAATGTTTTTATTTGGCAAAATTTTCATATAAACATTGGAGAGTTCATATGACTGAGGACCTAACGAACTACTCAACCCAAACCATATAAATTGGGTTTCGTTAAGTTCTTTTTCGGTTTTGGTTGGGTTAAATTTTTAGAAACTCAAAAATTCAAGTCGATATGATTACGAGGATATGGTGATGATAGATTGATAGAACGATATGGTTAGGGTACGTTCTTGCAACGGTATGACTAGGAAATGTTCAAGAAACGTTATGGTTAGGATGTGTTACTGTAACGGTAAGACTAGGATACGTTCATGCAACGATATGATTTCGGATATGTTAGGCAACGATATGGTTAGGATGTGTTACTGTAACGGTAAAACTAGGATACGTTCATGCAACGATATGATTTCGAATATGTTAGGCAACGATATGACTAAGGTATGTTAGGAAACGATATGGCTAGGACATGCATATGGAAACGATATGACTACGAAGTGTTTACAATATGATATAATTATGATACGACATGTGAACGAAGGATATATATATATATATATATATATATATATATATATATATATATATATATGTTGTGATATGATATGAAAATGATATGAAATATGTTATAATACGAGATATGTGATAAATTGACATGTTTATGATATGATAGATTGTGATGCGAAATGTTATTTTATGATATGTATATGGCGAAAGTTTTTATGTCTGGAAGCATGGAATATTATGATTTGACATATGTATGTAATCTAAATGATATGATATGATTGACATGCAAAACAATAAACTAGCATAAAATACAACCCCGACGTTTGCATGAAAGATATGATAAATGATATGAAAAACGATATGATATGTACGAAACGTCAACGAGATTGTATTAAAAGATAATGCAAAATGGAAAAATATTGGGACCTCATGCATTAATGTGTGCTCATGCATTAGGGGATACTAGAACTCGTAATTGAATTTTTACAATATTGACTATATTATAGTTGGCTGTGTTATTGTTGACTTAAAACTATATTTATTATATAATGCAGAATATGTTATGTTTTAACTTGCATGGAATGTGAATGTAAATTGATGTATTGATGTATTGATGTATTGATGATGTTTTAATTTAGTAAGCTTGGTACTATGGATGGAGAGTTATAGTTTTAGTAAGCTACTAAATGTTAGTGTATGCGCGAAAATGATTTTGCTAAGAAATGTCATATGTTTCAGTTAGATGTCTCAAACATAGATAAATTATGCAGTATTATGACCATAGAGATGGAAAGGAATGTACTACCGTATACTGATAAGTAATTAATTTCAAATGAAATGAAAATGACCCAGGAAGCTTGATACATGGAAATATCTTATAGTATGCGAGAGGTAGAAAACTTTCACCTCGATTAGAATTTAAAAATTTAAAAAATACAGCTATTGATCTAGTTGATGGAACCATCGAAAAAAAAGTGAGGATTTTTGGATTAAGATTGAGTAAGTTGGCCAACCTTAGTGTCCACATGAACATTGATTTCAATGAAGCGCTTGAGTCACAAATCTACTAAATGAATTATGTTTCTCATGAAATTTTAGTAGAAGGCTCAATATGACATTATATTGTTATGTATGAAATTTGGTGACCATTAGGTTGATAACGAGCTAAACCAAGTGTAGGTGTAAAATGACTAAAATGCCCCTATAATTATGTACCATTGGCTTATGACCAAAGTGACCTCTAAATGACATGAAATTTGACGAGTTGCCTTATGTCATGGTGTAAAGGGATTACACAAAGTTACAAGTTCATTGGAATACGTTGAAAAATTAAATCAAGATTGTGGGTGGTAAATGACCAAAAGACCCTTATGAAAATTGATTGTTCATGTGTCAAAAAGAATGAGTGTATGTCAATCACACCCAACTTAGTCTTTAAAAAAATCAAATTGATGTCTTCCCAAAGCTTTAGTGAAAATATCTGTCAATTGCATTTTAGTCGAAACATAACACGGTTTGATGATTCCAGCTTGTCATTTTTCTCAAACTATATGACAATCTATTTCAATGTGTTTCGTACGTTCGTGAAAAATTGGATTGGCTACTATGTGTAATGCTGTTTGATTATCACAGTACAATATTGCTGATTCGGACAGTGGAATTTTCAAGTCTTGGAGAATGTATCTTAACCAAGTTAACTCTAAACAAGTATTTGTCATAGCTCGATACTCGGCTTCTGCTGATGATCTGGACACATTGGTTTGTTTTTTAGACTTCCAAGAAATAATTGAATTTCCAAGGAAAATGCAGAACCCAGAAATAGACCGTCTGGAAGTTCGACAACCACCCGAATCGCAATATGCTTGTAATCTTAAGTTATTTTCATATGGTAGTAGAAGTCTTGACTAGGAGTACATTTAATGAATCTTAGAACTTACAGAGTTGTCTCCCAATGTGGTTTTCTTGGTTCATGCATAAATTGACTAAGCATACGAACTGAATACACTATGTCAGGCCTAGTAACGGTTAAATATATTAATCTGCCAGCCAAGCATCTGTATTTACTTCGATCATTCAAGTTTTCTCCTCCAGTTAAAGAAAGTTTCAGCTTTTGCTCCATACGAAATTTTTCTAGGCGTGTTCCTGTAAGACCTGTGTCTTGAAGAATGTCTAGAGCATACTTTCTTTAAGACATAAAGATTCTTTTTCTAGACCTAGAAAATTCAATACCGAAGAAATATTTCAAATTCCCTAAATCTTTGATAAGGAATTTCTCGAGTAAACTAGTCTTGAGATGTTGAATTTCTTTAAGATCATTGTCTGTCAACAAAATATCATCAACATAGATAAGAGCTGCAGTGAAAAAAGTACCTTTACTCTTAGTAAAAAAAGAGTAATCTGCTTTGGACTGAGTGTAATCTGCATTTTGTATAGTGGTAGAGAATATGGAAAACCAATTGCAAGAAGCCTGTTTTAAACCATAAAGATATTTATGAAGCTGCCATATTGTAATCTCCCCCTATCGGCGAATACCCGGTGGTAAAGACATATAGACTTCCTCGTTTAGATTACCATGGAGAAAGACATTTTGAACATCCAACTGATGAGTGAACATTTTTTAGTAGCGGCAATAGTGAGTAAGCAACAAAGTGTAGTAAGTTTCGCTGTAGGGGAAAATGTCTCTTTGTAATCAACACCTTCAACCTAAGTGTATCACTTTGCTACGAGTCGAGCTTTATAACGCTCAACAGAACCATCATAGTTGTGTTTAATCTTGTACACCCAACGACAGCCAATAGCTTTATGGCCAGGTGGTAGAGGAACGAGAGACTAAGTATGATTACGTTCCAAAGCTGCAATTTCATCCTTCATAACCTGTTGCCATAATGGGTTGCCAACTACCTCATCATAGATTTTAGGTTTTGTCTGGGCTGTAATAAGAGCTAGAAAAGCACGTTGAGCAGGAGAAAAACGAGAGAATGAAAGGTAACGATGAAGGGGATACCTGGTACCAGTGTTGGGACTTGAGCTAGAGGTTAAATGATTGGCTCTAGAAAACATCTCATAATAATTATAACAAGTTGGAGGTTGTTTGATACGAGTAGAACGTCGGAGTGGGACTGATGTATTAGGTGGGATAAGATTAAATTTAGTGGGTGAATCTGGTGAATTTGGAACTGATGAATTTGGAGAAGGAATAGAAGGCGGAGGAGACGACAAAGGAATAGAAAGAATAGAAGGGGTAGAACTATTAGAATGGATGTTTGAGTAGGATGGATCATGAAGTGGTAAAATGAGAGTTGAAGGAGCTAATGTCAAAGTTTGTGAAGCTGATGAAATTAGAAAATCATCTTCACAAAATTTAACATCACGAATGATAAAGAATTTTTTAGATTGCATGTCATACAACTTGTAATCTTTGTGACCACAAGGATGTCCTATGAAAACGCAAGGAATTACCCGAGGTTCAAATTTTTTCTTAGGATGTACTACAGTTGCATAACACTTACAACCAAAAACTTTAAGATGGAGAAATGTAGGTGGTCGTTTGTAGAGTGCTTCAAAGGGTGTCTTGTTAGATAACAATGGGGATGGTGTTTTATTTATAAGAGAAAAATGTATTCTCCCCAAAAATTAAGTGGAACCTGTGACTGAAAAAGAAGAGACCTAGTTACCTTTAAGATATACGATGCTTGCGTTCTACAACGCCATTTTGTTGTGGAGTATAGACACAAGAGCGCTAAAATTCAATGCCACAAGAAGTAAAAAATGGTTGCAAAGATAGGAACTTAGTCCCATTGTCTGATCTAACTATCTTGATAGTAGTATGAAATTGAGTTTGAACGAATTTAACAAAATTTACTAACAAATGATGTACTTCTGATTTGTGTTGCATAAGAAAAACCCAAGTACGTCGAGTAAAATCATCAACAACAATGAGAAAAAAAACGTAAACCAAAATGGGTTGAAATTTTATGTGGTCCCCAAACATCACAATGTAACAGATCAAATGCAGAATGGGTTGTTATTGAACTTCTTGGGAAAGACAACCTAGTTTGTTTTGCTAATGGGCAAATACTACCGTTATGAGAAAGACTAGCATTATTAATATGCAATTGATCAGCTAGAAATTTAAAATGAGAAGAAGAAGGATGACCTAGGCGTAAATGCCACAAATCAGATGACTGAGATACTTGATTTGCTGAAGATTTGATTGGAGATGAAGAAATATGATAGACCCTCCGAATTATTTACCCGAGCCAATCATCTTCCCCGTAGCCAAGTCATGCATAACACAAGAATCAGGATAGAAAGTGACATAACATTTCAAGTCATGGGTAAGTTTGCTGATGGACATTAAGTTTAAATTGAATAAAGGCACACATAAAACATTCTTTAATTTAAGGTTAGGATTAAAGGAAGCATTGCTAGTATGTGACACGTGCTGTCTCTCCATTAGGCAAATTTATCGTAGATATGGTAGTAGCCTTTGGTTCAGTCATAAAAGAAGCTTTGGATACTATATGATCCGTAGCTCCACTATCGAGAATCCATGGATTAGAAATTGTAGAGTTAATAAATAATGCAGATACTCGAAACAAACCTGCAACATTGATGTTATTATCAAAATTACCAAAAGGACGATGATTGAGTGTAGATAAGGCTTGTACAATCTGTTGTAATTGCTCATAAGAAAAATTTGAGATGAATTAGGTGACTTTCTTGTGTATTCAACTGAGAAATATCGGCAATATTTGCAAATGATCAATATCCTCGATTGTTGCGTTGATTGATTTGTACTGCCCTTCTAGAATTATTTTTCTGTTGACATCAATCTTCTCTATGTCCCCTTCTATCACAAAATTTACAGCGAAATCTAAGGATTCGACACTCATCAATTGTATGACCACTTTTATTGCAGTGTTCACATGATTTATCCTTGGCGAATTTTGAATATGTTGTTTTCTTCTGCACTACTGATGCCATCAAGAAATTCTTAGTAGGTTCAGAAGTTACTTGACGCTTCATCTCTTCTTGTACGAGTAATGAATAGACTTGCCTCACATTAGGTAATGGGGTCATCATCAATATGTTAGATCTCATCGTTGTATAAGACTCATTGAGCCCCATGAGTAGTTGCATCAACTTGTCTTCTTCGCGTTGATCAACATGTATTTGACGTTGATTACAGGTAAATGAAATATAATATTTATGGTGCTCAATATTATATTTCATGTAATGACGTTGATTACATGAAATATTCTCCTTTATGGGGCTCAATGAGATATTATTGAGATATAATATTTGGAGTATGTATTATTTATGGAATATATCTTAGATATTATATCTTAATATATAGTATATTTTATTTTATTCTTAATATTTAATTAGTTTATATTTTCATTATTGGTAGGTATTAGTTGCTAGCTTGTATCCTATTTAAAGCTTGTGAATATCAATTAGAATACACACATTCGATTCCAATTCTATTTTTCATTCTTAACACGATATTAAAGCACCGATCTTGGTATTCTTAAATATCAAAATTTTCTCAATGGCGGAATCAACCAAATCCATCTTCAAAATTTCAGATGTTGATTTAACACGTCCTTATTATATTCATCACTCTAATAAGTCAGGATATTCACTTGTTCCAATCAAATTAAATGGAACAAAGTACCAATCCTGGAGTAAATCAGTTATGCATGCTCTTATTGCCAAAAAGAAAATTGACTTCATTAATGGCACAATTGAAGAACCGTCTCAAGATGCAAATTCGACCGAATTTGAACTCTAGAACCAGTGCAACAATATGATAATATCTTGGTTAACTCATTCAGTTGAAGAATTTGAACTCTGGAACCAGTGCAACAATATGATAATATCTTGGTTGACTCATTCAGTTGAAGCATATATCGCTGAAGGGATTATTCACGCCAAGACAGCTCATCATGTGTGGATTAATCTTCACGATCAATTCTCACAAAAGAATGCTCCAGCAATTTTTCAGATACAAAAGTTGATAGCAATGATGTACACAGCGAACCATGACACTCAGCATATTTCACCAAGCTCAAAACACTTTGGGATGAATTAGAAGTGTACTGCACATCTTCGATTTCAATTCTATTTCTATTTCTCATTCTTAACATCATGAAAAGTCACAATATAAGTTTTGAGTAAATTTTGTGTTCTACATTAACCGTGAAAAGCTGTCAAAGCCGATTGAGGTGTGTTCAATCAATAAAGTCTTCGTGAAAAGAGAATGATGAGAGTGTTTGACCTTGTTTATGGGAGAGACCTTTTGTAGAATATTTTTCTTTCTAAAATGTTTTTATTTGGCAAAATTTCATATAAATATTGGAGAGTTCATATGACTCTGGACCTAACGAACTACTCAACCTAAACCATATAAATGGATTTCGTTAAGTTCTTTTTCGATTTTGGTTGGGTTAAATTTTTAGAAACTCAAAAATTCAAGTCGATATGATTACGAGGATATGGTGATGATAGATTGATAGAACGATATGGTTAGGGTACGTTCTTGCAACGGTATGACTAGGAGACGTTCAAGAGACGATATGGTTAGGATGTGTTACTATAACGATAAGACTAGGATACGTTCATGCAACGATATGATTTCGGATATGTTACGAAACGATATGACTAAGGTATCTTTGGAAACGATATGACTAGGACATGCATATGGAAACGATATGACTATGAAGTGTTTACGAAATGATATAATTATGATACGACTTGTGAACGAAGGATATATATATATATATAGATATGTTGTGATATGATATGAAATATGTTATAATACGAGATATGTGATAAATTGGCATGTTTATTATATGATATGATATATTGTGATGCGAAATGTTATTGTATGATATGTATATGACGAAAGTTGTTATGTCTGGAAGCATGGAATATTATGATTTGACATATTTATGTAATATAAATGATATGATATGATATGATATGATTGACATGCAAATCAATGAACTAGCATAAAATACAACTCCGACGTATGCATGAAAGATATGATAAATGATATGAAAAACGATATGAAAAACGATATGATATGTACGAAACGCCAACGAGATTGTATTAAAAGATAATGCAAAATGGAAAAATATTGGGACCTCATGCATTAATGTGTGCTCATGCATTAGGGGATACCCCTATTCCTTCACGATGGTATGGACGCGTACACTACTAGGCAGCAGAATGATCATTATGTTTTACATAATGCTGCCTTGACGACTACTACTTCTAACGGGTGTCTGGTACAAAGAGCTACCAGAGCATGCTCGCTCGACAAGGAAAGGGACCCAACAGTGTGCAAACCGACTGATGGGTCCACCCTCGCACGTGTGGGTCGTGTGTAGAGTATATAGTACACATCCAAACTGCCCGTTAGAAGAGTACCATAGGAAAATAGACTATTATGATAGGTCCCATCATTGCATTCACAAGTTCCTACATTTAACTCCAATAGTGAAGTCACTTATTGAGTATTTCTTCAAATATTCAAGCCACGTGTTACTTCTATTTCAAGTTAAGGTAAGGCATTCCTGTACGGTTGACGACGACATTACAACTCGAGACCATGACACATGCATAGGGTAGTCGCATTTATTTTCTTAGATTAAAGCTAGAATATGATGTTTTTAATTTAAACATTTATTTATTTTATTTAGTTTTGTTGTGTCGTTTTAAAGGTGTTTTAAAAACATGTAAGTCCATTGCTGGGTTGTAAGATTAAGATTATTTTTCATAAAAGTTTAAATGAATTATTTTCGCATTCAATATTCATGATATGTATATAGTGGCAACCGTAAATTAAGTAGAAAATTTTGTCATTATAGATGGTATCAAAGCTCTAGGTTACAGATCTTGTAGACTAGCCTACGATCTAGGCTTGGCGTGTTTCATGGTCTCATCATCAATCTCCCATCTCTGTTAGGTATGTCTTACGTAAGATAAGAAAATGAAATGTCGTTGATTGCGTATGTTGTTACTGCTTGGTCATTATAAACTATGTCATAATTGAATTTTTACAATATTGACTATATTATAGTTGACTGTGTTATTGCTGACTTAAAACTATATTTATTATATAATTCAGAATATGTTATGTTTTACCTTGCATGGAATGTGAATGTAAATTGATATATATAGATGATGTTTAGATTTAGTAAGCTTGGTACTATGGATGGAGAGCTATAGTTTTAGTAAGCTACTAAATGTTAGTGCAGGCGCGAAAATGATTTTGCTAAGAAATGTCATATGTTTCAGTTAGATGTCTCAAACATAGATAAATTTGGCAGTATTATGACCCTAGAGATGGAAAGGAATGTACTATCGTATACTGATAAGTAAGTAATTTCAAATGAAATGAAAATGACCCAAGAATCTTGATAAACGGCAATACCTTATAGTATGTTATAGATATTAAAGGTGGTAGTGTCCAAAGAATATTTTGTCACTATGAAGTATGTAAATATGAAATTAAAGTATAGTATGAAAAGAAAAAAGAAAAAGTGATTTGGACTTACCACTGGGAGAAAAATTGAGTTAAGACCATAAAAGTAAAAAATGATGTATACTTAAATTGATTAGTGAATGACATAAGAGCCTTTAATGAAAGTTGAGCTTTGGAAGTTGTGAGAGGTAGAAAACTTTCACCTTGATACGAATTCAAAAATTTTTAAAATACAACTGCAAGTATGAAGGTTATGAGGTGATTTAAAAGTATCGAGCCACTGGTTGGATGAGGCATTACGATCATGGTCAAAATTTTAAAGGTATATGGAGAGGGACTACAATATGAGATTGTCAAGATACCTTAAATGTAAGATACTATGATTGTTAAGCTCATTCTTGGTATTACAAAAGAGTTGGGAAAAAAAGTGGTTGTGGTGCCTTTCGGTTATGGTTATAGGGCAATTGTTAAAATGAGACTTTGAGGATATATGGGCAAACAGGTCAATTATTGAACCTTTAGCAAAGTTTAGAGAATGTGACTCGTAGAACAATGTTATGCAGGAAAGTAGTAAAGCTATTGATCTAGTTGATGGAACCATCGATAAAAAAAGTGAGGATTTTGGGATTAAGATTGTGTAAGTTGGCCAACCTTAGTGTCCACATGAACATTGATTTTAATGAAGCGCTTGAGTCACAAATCTACTAAATGAATTATGTTTCTCATGAAATTTTAGGAGAAGGCTCAATATGACATTATAATGTTATGTATGAAATTTGGTGAACATTAGGTTATGATAACGGGCTAAACCAAGTGTAGGTGTAAAATGACTAAAATGCCCCTACAATTATGTACCACTAGTTTATGACCAAAGTGACCTCTAAATGATATGAAATTTGACGAGTTGTCTTATGTCATGGTGTAAAGGATAAGTATACGAACCCAATAGGTGGGTCCATGTGCACGTGCGTGGGCCATGTGTGGGAAAGTACCACACATCCAACCCTGCCCGAAATTGAAAGAGTCCAAGGTCATGTTATAGTTTTAAAGAATAGATCCCATCATTACATGTGTGTGATTACATTACTAACCCCAGTAGTGAGATGACTTAATGAGTATTGCTAAAATACTCAAGCCTCGTATACTAAAATATTCAAGTCACACCCTTATTTTTCAGGTAAAGGCAAAGCATCGGTATATGAACGACGATGAATGTTGGAATGCCCATGGAAGCCACATGCTACCCTTATTTTTGAGATAAACGTAAAACATCTCTACACGGATGACAATGAAGGCTGGAATGGCCATGTTAGTCGAAATATGATGGTAATATGCATTGATTTTCATTTAGGAGTTGATAGGTAACTTTCATTTTTCGTATTCAAATATTATGTCATTTTTATTTTATTGTTTTAAATTAAATGTGCTAGTCCATGACTTCGTTTAAAAATGTGTTACAAATTCTTTTATGCCCCATGAGATTGATTATAGCCATTATGTAATACCCGAATTTTTAGATAAATAAATAAATAAATAAAAATAACAACACAGGGGCAAAAGGGTCATTTTGCCCTACTCTTATCCTAGGGGTCTAGTTGTTTGGGCTACAAGAAGAGAGAGAAAAGAAAAGAAAAAGAGAGAGAGAATGGAGAGAGGAGAAGAAGTTAGGGTTTGGGAGAGAGGAAGAACAGAGATGACAAATCGCCATGGGAGATCGAATCCAAAGCAAGAAACTTCGAAGCAATACTTCTCTCAGTGCTGGAAAACGAGTTCGAGTGGTGGAATCCACTCATTCTGGCAAGAAAATCCGAGAACGGACAAAGTAAGGTTCTGAACTTCTTGTTTCGATTTTATCTAGATGTGAGGAGTTTCATGAGCATTAGATCTGGAGTTTTTGAGGTATGTGACTAAAATAAGATTCTCACAAGTTTCTTGAAGTTCTTGGACGAGAATCGGACGAAAATCAGAGTTTAGTCTGACTTCGGGTAGAGCGATCGAAAATAGAAAATGTGAGTTTTTCTGTATATTTGGACGGCCTTAATTCATCCGGTGTTCAAGAAAAAAATAAAGGAAAAATATATTGTAGAGGTAGAATATGAGATCTACAATTCGCATGTAGGAACTTTGTTGATATGGATTACGGATTGAAAGATAAGAAAATCGGAAGAAAATAGATCGAAACGGGAAAGAGACCTGGAAAATGAAGGCAGGAGAGAGGGTGGAGGCCGCCACACGTCGGTCGGCGTGCGGAGGAGAGCGGCAGAATTGGTGATCGACATGTGTCGATCACCGGCTGGTGAGGCGCGTCCTCACCCGGCAGCGGGCACTCGTCAAGCGCGCGGACCCAGGCGGCACGACCCACGCCGCACGCGAGGCGCCCGACCCGGCGCCTCTAACCCGTGCCTATGCGGGGAAGAAGCGCGTAGGGCACGCGCGCGTAGTGACCTTCCAGGGCGCGTGCATCGCGCATGGGCGCACGTGAGGCACCATTTTTCTTCCCGTTCGGTCTCTGTTTGCTTGTTTTCCGACCCAATTTTGATGCTGACCCTATTATTATGTGAATTAGGACCTGTGAAGAAAATTCCAGAATTGTTGGAATCCATTCCGTCAAGAAAACTCGAACTCGGGAAGGCACGCGTCGACCAAGTAAGTAGCCATTTGGATTTCCATGAGCAGTACTTGTAGGAACCACTAGAAACAAGCTTGCATGCTACCACCTATGAAATTAGCTAGCCCGACTTAGCGTGTTATTATAGAAACTGCGAATATAAGATGATTATGGAAAGCTAGATACAAAATGTGTATTAAATCTGTTTTGGTTGAGACTCTGATAATGTATGTATGCATGAGGAGGTTGGGAAACTTGTGAAATCTGCGCTCCGGGTAAAGATGGACGTTATCTTCCCGTTGAGCATGTTTGATAATTTTGCATGAACTGCTGCGTGTAAACTCTATTGTATGATGATTG
>NC_036651.1:6330752-6331980 GCF_002806865.2 Cucurbita pepo subsp. pepo | reverse complement strand
GCTGGAAACTTAGGACCAGATCCTACAAGTGTATCAAACGTATCGCCATGGATGTTAACCGTTGGAGCTAGTACCATTGATAGGGAGTTCACAAATTTCATAGTCCTAGGGAACAACAAGAAACTCAAGGTACGTACGTACTTATATCGAACACAACCTAAACTTAGAAAACTTGAATGAGTTCTACTTTCTATCTTAACTATGTCCCAACTATAAAAATCCAGGGTGCAAGCCTCTCTTCTAAGGCATTAACAGAAGACAAGTTCTACCCTTTAATCAACGCTGTGGATGCAAAAGCCAACAATGTCCCAGAACTTGCGGCGTGAGTATTTTACTCCTTTTTTTTTTAAAAAAGAACATAAGAAAATGAATGAACAACTAAAAATTCCCAAATAAACTTATTGTCACGGCCCAAACCCGTCGCTAGCGGATATTGTCCTCTTTGGGGTTACCCGAAAGCAGATATTGTCCTCTTTGGACTTTACCGAAAGTAGATATTGTCCTCTTTGGGCTTTCCCTTTTAGGCTTCCCATTAAAGTCATATCGTCCTCTTTGGGTTTGCTCCGATACCATTTGTAACGACCCAAGCCTACCGCTAGCTGATATTGTCCTCTTTTGGCTTTCCCTTTCGGGGCTTTAAAACACGTCTGCTAGGGAGAGGTTTCCACACCTTGATAAAGGGTGTTTCGTTCTCCTCTTCCACCGATATGGGGCATCACACTTAATTTGAATTCTTACAGGGAAGTTTGTGAGGAGGGAACACTTGATTCCTCCAAATTGAATGGGAAGATTGTGGTTTGCCTTGTTGGGGTTAATGCAAGAGTGACCAAAGGTTATGTGGCTGCTCAGGCAGGGGCTGTTGGGATGATCCTGGCTAACGATCAACAAAGTGGGAATGAGATTAAAGCTGATCCACACATCATTCCAACATCCCATGTAACCTATAATGACAGTATAACCATCTCTCAATATATCAGCTCTACAAGGTAACTCCTTATGTTTCCTTTTTTTTCTCTTCCAAAGATTGTTATTTCCCTTGCATATTAACATATACTTGATCAGGACACCCATGGCTTACATCAGTTCGGTAACGGCAAAGCTCGGTGTCACGCCAGCCCCAACCGTGGCTAGGTTCTCAGGGAGAGGCCCAAGTATAATCGAGGAGTCAATCCTCAAGGTTTCTTTTTCTCAAGCTTTAAAACGTTTCAATTCAAATGCATGCTAATGT
>NC_036651.1:6300996-6328550 GCF_002806865.2 Cucurbita pepo subsp. pepo | reverse complement strand
CCCGTTGATGATCGTCGAGGTCCTTTTATGGTATACTCTGGCACATCCATGTCTTGCCCCCATGTTTCTGGCATTGTAGGCCTTCTCAAAACCCTAAATCCCAAATGGAGTCAAGCAGCCATTAAATCTGCAATTATGACCACAGGTGGAATCATATACAATCAAATAAAACCATCAAATCAAAACAAATGTTCATGTAATTGAAATAAATTGAAATAAATTTCCATGAATTTCATCTCTACAGCCAAAACAAGAGATAGCAGCTTACATCCAATTGTCGACCTCGACGGAGTGATAGCAACTCCATTAGCATACGGTGCAGGACATATTCATCCAAACAGCGCGATGGACCCTGGCCTCGTTTATGACATTACAATCGACGATTACCTAAATTTCTTGTGCGCTCGAGGCTACAATGCAACGCAAATCAAACAATTCTCAAACAATACATTGGTTTGCAATAAATTATTCAAAGTGACTGACCTCAATTATCCATCCATCTCAGTCGCGGATTTGAAAACAGGCCCTGTGACGATCAATCGAAAGGTGAAGAACGTGGGAAGTCCAGGGAAGTATGTTGGTCGAGTAACATCGCCTTTGGAAGTTTCAATCGTCATTGAGCCGAGTACATTGCAATTTACCGCCATGGATGAAGAGAAGAGCTTCACGATTGTGTTGCAGAGAAGTGGAAAGGGAAATCAAGAGGGTTATGTGTTCGGAACATTGGAATGGTCAGATGGGAAACACAGTGTTAGAAGCCCCATTGCTATCAATTTGGGGAAATAGTTTCGAAATTCTCTGATGGAGTGCTAAAGAATTTAGAACAAGAGATGAAATTGATTGTTCATGTGTCAAAAAGAATGAAAAATAGAATGGAATCAATGTCGGAGAGTGTATGTCAATCACACACAACTTAGTCTTTACAAAAATCAAATTGATGTCTTCCCAAAGCTTGAGTGAAAATATCTGCTAATTGCATTTTAGTCGAAACATAACACGGTTTGATGATTCCAGCTTGTCATTTTTCTCGAACTATATGACAATCTATTTCAATGTGTTTCGTACGTTCGTGAAAAACTGGATTGGCTGCTATGTGTAATGCTGCTTGATTATCACAGTACAATAATGTTGATTTAGACCGTGGAACTTTAAGTCTTGGAGAATGTATCTTAACCAAGTTAACTCTAAACAAGTATTTTTCATAGCTTGACATTCGGCTTCTGCTGATGATCTGGACACATTGGTTTGTTTTTTAGACTTTCAAGAAATAATTGAATTTCTAAGGAAAATGCAGAACCTAGAAATAGACCGTCTGGAAGTTCGACAACCACCCAAATCGTAATATGCTTGTAATCTTAAGTTATTTTCAGATGGTAGTAGAAGTCCTTGACTAGGAGTACCTTTAATGTATCTCAGAACTCAAAGAGTTGCCTCCCAATGTGGTTTTCTTGGTTCATGCATAAATTGACTAAGCATACGAACTGAATACACTGTGTCAGGCCTAGTAACGCTTAAATATATTAATCTGCCAGCCAACCATCTGTATTTACTTGGATCATTCAACTTTTCTCCTCTTGTTAAAGGAAGTTTCAGATTTTGCTCCATACAAAAATTTTCTAGGCGTGCTCCGGTAAGACCTGTGTCTTGAAGAATGTCTAGAGCATACTTCCTTTGAGACATAAATATTCCTTTTCTAGACCTAGAAAATTCAATACCGAGGAAATATTTCACATTTCCTAAATCTTTCATAAGGAATTTCTCGAATAAACTAGTCTTGAGATGTTGAATTTCTTTGAGATCATTGCTTGTCANCATACGAATTGAATACACTATGTCAGGCATAGTAACGATTAAATATATTAATGTGCCAGCCAACCATTTGTATTTACTTGGGTCATTCAACTTTTCTCCTCCTGTTAAAGAAAGTTTCAGATTTTGCTCCATACGAAATTTTTCTGGACCTGCTCCTGTAAGACTTGTGTCTTGAAGAATGTCTAGAGCATACTTCCTTTGAGACAAAGATTTCTTTTCTAGACCTAGAAAATTCAATGTCGAGGAAATATTTCAAATTTCCTAAATCTTTGATAAGGAATTTCTCGAGTAAACTAGTCTTGAGATGTTGAATTTCTTTGAGATCATTGCCTGTCAACAGAATATCATCAACATAGATAAGAGCTGCAGTGAAAGAAATACCTTTACTCTTAGTAAATAAAGAGTAATCAGCTTTGGACTGAGTGTAGTCTGCATTTTGTATAGTGGTAGAGAATATGGAGAATCAATTGCAAGAAGCCTGTTTTAAACCATAAAGAGATTTATGAAGCCGACATATTGTATTTTCCCCCTATCGGCGAATACTTGGTGGTAAAGACATATAGACTTACTCGTTTACATTACCATGGAGAAAGACATTTTGAACATCCAACTGATGAGTGAACCATTTTTTAGTAGCGGCAATAGTGAGTAAGCAACAAAGTATAGTAAGTTTCGCTGTAGGAGAAAATTTCTCTTTGTAATCAACACCTTCAACCTGAGTGTATCCCTTTGCTACCTGTCGAGCTTTTTAACGTTCAACAGAACCATGATAGTTCTGTTTAATCTTGTACACCCAACGACAGCCAATAGCTTTATGGCCAAGTGGTAGAGGAACGAGAGACCAAGTATGATTACGTTCCAAAGCTGCAATTTCATCCTTCATAGCCTGCTGCCATAATGGGTTGCCAACTACCTCATCATAGGTTTTAGGTTCTGTCTGGGCTGTAATAAGAGCTAGAAAAGCACGTTGAGTAGGAGAAAAACGAGAGAATGAAAGGTAACGATAAGGGGATACCTGGTACCAGTGTTGGGACTTGAGCTAGATGTTAAATGATTGGCTCCAGAAGGCATCTAATAATCATTATAACAAGCTGGAGGTTGTTTGGTACGAGTAGAACGTCGGAGTGGAACTGATGTATCAGGTGGAATAAGATTAGATTTAGTGGGTGAATGTGGTGAATTTGGAACTGATGAATTTGGAGAAGGAATAGAAGGTGGAGGAGACGACGAAGGAATAGAAGGAATAGAAGGGGGAGGACTATTAGAATTGATGTTTGAGTAGGATGGATCATGAAGTGGTAAAATGGGAGTTGAAGGAGCTAATGTCAAAGTTTGTGAAGCTGATGAAAAAGGAAAATCATCTTCACAAAATTTAACATCACGACTGATAAAGAATTTTTTATATTGCATGTCATACAACTTGTAATCTTTGTGACCACAAGGATATTCTATGAAAACACAAGGAATTGCCCGAGGTTCAAATTTTCGCTTAGGATGTACTATAGTTGCATAACACTTACAACCAAAAACTTTAAGATGGTGAAATGTAGGTGGTCGTTTGTAGAGTGCTTCAAAGGGTGTCTTGTTAGATACCAATGGTGGTGGTGTTCTATTTATAAGATAAACGGTAGTTAAAATGCATTCTCCCAAAAAATTAAGTGGAACATGTGACTAAAAAAGAAGAGACATAGCTACATTTAGGATATGACGATGCTTGCGTTCTACGACTCCATTTTGTTGTGGAGTACAGACACAAGTGCGCTAAAATTCAATGCCACAAGAAGTAAAAAATGGTTGCAAAGATAGGAACTTAGTCCCATTGTCTGATCTAACTATCTTGATAGTAGTATGAAATTGAGTTTGAATGAATTTAACAAAGTTTACTAACAAATGATGTACTTCTGATTTGTGTTGCATAAGAAAAACCCAAGTACATCGAGTAAAATCATCAACAACAATGAGAAAAAAAGAATGGGTTGGAATTTTATGTGGTCCCCAAACATCACAATGTAACCGATCAAATGCATAATGGGTTGTTATTGAACTTTTTGGGAAAGACATCCTAGTTTGTTTTGCTAATGGGCAAATACTACATTATGAGAAATACTAGCATTATTAATATGCAATTGATCAGCTAGAAATTTAAAACGAGAAGAAGAAGGATGACCTAGGCGTAAATGCCACAAATTAGATATGACTGAGATACTTGATTTGCTGAAGATTTGATTGGAGATGAAGAAATATGATAGAGACCTCCGAATTGTTTACTCGAGCCAATCATCTTCCTCGTAGCCAAGTCATGCATAACACAAGAATCAGGATAGAAGGTGACATAATATTTCAAGTCATTGGTAAGTTTGCTGATGGACATTAGATTTAAATTGAATGAAAGCACACATAAAACATTCTTTAATTTAAGGTCAGGATTAAAGGAAACATTGCTAGTATGTGACACATGTGCTATCTCTCCATTAGGCAAATTTATCGTAGATATAATGGTAGCCTTTGGTTCAGTAATAACAGAAGTTTTGGATACTATATGATCCGTAACTCCACTATCGAGAATCCATGGATTAGAACTTTTAGAGTTAATAAATAATGTAGATAGTGGAAACAAACCTGCAACATTGATGTTATTATCAAAATTACCAAAAGGACGATGATTCAGTGCATATAAGGCTTGTACAATCTGTTGTAATTACTTAGAAGAAAAATTTGAGATGGAATTAGGTGAACTATTCTTCTGTATTCAACTGAGAAATATTGGCAATATTTGTAAATGATCAATATCCTCGATTGTTGCGTTGATTGATTGTACTGCCCTTCTAGAATTATTTTTCTGTTCACATCGATCTTCTGTATGTCCCCTTCTATCACAAAATTTACAGCGAAACCTAAGGATTCGACACTCATCAATTGTATGACCACTTTTATTATAGTGTTCACATGATTTATACTTGGCGAATTTTGAATATATTGTTTTCTTCTCCACTGCTGATGCAATCGAGAAATTCTTAGTAGGTTCAAAAGTTACTTGATGCTCCATCTCTTCTTGTACGAGTAATGAATAGACTTGCCTCACATTAGGTAATGGGGTCATCATCAATATGTTAGATCTCACCGTTGTATAAGACTCATTGAGCCCCATGAGTAGTTGCATCAACTTGTCTTCTTCGCGTTGATCAACATGTATTTGACGTTGATTACAAGTAAATGAAATATAATATTTATGGGGCTCAATATTATATTTCATGTAATGACGTTGATTACATGAAATATTCTCCTTTATGGCGCTCAATGAGATATTATTGAGATATAATATTTGGAGTATATATTATTTATGGAATATATCTTAGATATTATATCTTAATATATAGTATATTTTATTTTATTCTTAATATTTAATAAGTTTATATTTTCATTATTGGTAGGTATTAGTTGCTAGCTTGTATCCTATTTAAAGCTTGTGAATATCAATGAGAATACACACATTCGATTCCAATTCTATTTTTCATTCTGAACATGGTATTAGAGCACCGATCTTCGTATTCTTAAATATCAAAATTTTCTCAATGGCGGAATCAGTCAAATCCATCTTCAAAATTTCGGATGTTGATTTAACACATCCTTATTATATTCATCACTCTAATTAGTCAGGATATTCACTTGTTCCAATCAAATTAAATGGAACAAAGTACCAATCCGGGAGTAAATCAGTTATGCATGCTCTTATTGCCAAAAAGAAAATTGACTTCATTAATGACACAATTGAAGAACCGTCTGAAGATGCAAATTCGACCGAATTTGCACTCTGGAACTAGTGCAACAATATGATAATATCTTTGTTAACTCATTCAGTTGAAGCAGATATCGCTGAGGGTATTATCCACGCCAAGACAGCTCATCAAATGTGGATTGATCTTCGCGATTAATTCTCACAAAAGAATGCTCCAGCAATTTTTCAGATACAAAAATAAATACCAATGATGTACACAGCGAACCATGACACTGTCAGCATATTTCACCAAGCTCAAAAACTCCGGGAAGAATTAGAAGTGTACCACACACCTTCGATTTCAATTCTATTTCTATTTCTCATTCTTAACATCATGAAAAGTCACAATATAAGTTTTGAGTAAATTTTGTGTTCTACATTAACCGTGAAAAGCTGTCAAAGCCGATTGAGGTGTGTTCGTTAGTGAAATAGGGATTGATTGAATGATTGATGAGAAGATTTGATTTTGGAGAGCAAGAATGCTCCATATTTATACAGAGAATACAAAAGATATTCAGAAAATCTACCTAAAATATCGGGAGAAAATCTGGTAACAAACCAGTAAACAAATCAAAATCAAATCAAATCAAAACTAGATCAAATCAAAAACTAAATCTAACTCCTAACTCTAACAGAGATTTAGTTAGATACTAACTGACATCAATCTAAACAAATACGTGATCTTTAACACTCCTCCTTGTTTAGATGCTGTAAACTCCAAGCTTTTTTCTGAACACCCATCTTGCTCCAATTATCTTTCTGTTTAGAGGTCTATCAACCAAACCCCAGATTTTGTTTTTCTTGATCACTGAAAGCTCCTCCTCGGACAGGTGCATCATCAACCAAAGCATCTTGTCGTTCATCTTTAGACTCTTCTAACATGCTACCAAAGATTAAATTGTTTAGTGCATTAGAAATCTGATTCACCTTCGTCAGTTCTGCCCAATTCCATTGCTCATTTCCAGCAAAATGAACATCTCGGCNATGCATAATGGGTTGTTATTGAACTTTTTGGGAAAGACATCCTAGTTTGTTTTGCTAATGGGCAAATACTACATTATGAGAAATACTAGCATTATTAATATGCAATTGATCAGCTAGAAATTTAAANGATTGAAAAACTTTGTAAACTTTTGATATAATGCTATACCCAACAAAAATGCCAGCTTCTGTCTTTTTGTCAAGCTTATCAAACTTGACCCGTGGAATGTGGGTGAAGCAAAGACACCTAAATACTCTAAGGAACTTTAAAGAANCACACATAAAACATTCTTTAATTTAAGGTCAGGATTAAAGGAAACATTGCTAGTATGTGACACATGTGCTATCTCTCCATTAGGCAAATTTATCGTAGATATAATGGTAGCCTTTGGTTCAGTAATAACAGAAGTTTTGGATACTATATGATCCGTAACTCCACTATCGAGAATCCATGGATTAGAACTTTTAGAGTTAATAAATAATGTAGATAGTGGAAACAAACCTGCAACATTGATGTTATTATCAAAATTACCAAAAGGACGATGATTCAGTGCATATAAGGCTTGTACAATCTGTTGTAATTACTTAGAAGAAAAATTTGAGATGGAATTAGGTGAACTATTCTTCTGTATTCAACTGAGAAATATTGGCAATATTTGTAAATGATCAATATCCTCGATTGTTGCGTTGATTGATTGTACTGCCCTTCTAGAATTATTTTTCTGTTCACATCGATCTTCTGTATGTCCCCTTCTATCACAAAATTTACAGCGAAACCTAAGGATTCGACACTCATCAATTGTATGACCACTTTTATTATAGTGTTCACATGATTTATACTTGGCGAATTTTGAATATATTGTTTTCTTCTCCACTGCTGATGCAATCGAGAAATTCTTAGTAGGTTCAAAAGTTACTTGATGCTCCATCTCTTCTTGTACGAGTAATGAATAGACTTGCCTCACATTAGGTAATGGGGTCATCATCAATATGTTAGATCTCACCGTTGTATAAGACTCATTGAGCCCCATGAGTAGTTGCATCAACTTGTCTTCTTCGCGTTGATCAACATGTATTTGACGTTGATTACAAGTAAATGAAATATAATATTTATGGGGCTCAATATTATATTTCATGTAATGACGTTGATTACATGAAATATTCTCCTTTATGGCGCTCAATGAGATATTATTGAGATATAATATTTGGAGTATATATTATTTATGGAATATATCTTAGATATTATATCTTAATATATAGTATATTTTATTTTATTCTTAATATTTAATAAGTTTATATTTTCATTATTGGTAGGTATTAGTTGCTAGCTTGTATCCTATTTAAAGCTTGTGAATATCAATGAGAATACACACATTCGATTCCAATTCTATTTTTCATTCTGAACATGGTATTAGAGCACCGATCTTCGTATTCTTAAATATCAAAATTTTCTCAATGGCGGAATCAGTCAAATCCATCTTCAAAATTTCGGATGTTGATTTAACACATCCTTATTATATTCATCACTCTAATTAGTCAGGATATTCACTTGTTCCAATCAAATTAAATGGAACAAAGTACCAATCCGGGAGTAAATCAGTTATGCATGCTCTTATTGCCAAAAAGAAAATTGACTTCATTAATGACACAATTGAAGAACCGTCTGAAGATGCAAATTCGACCGAATTTGCACTCTGGAACTAGTGCAACAATATGATAATATCTTTGTTAACTCATTCAGTTGAAGCAGATATCGCTGAGGGTATTATCCACGCCAAGACAGCTCATCAAATGTGGATTGATCTTCGCGATTAATTCTCACAAAAGAATGCTCCAGCAATTTTTCAGATACAAAAATAAATACCAATGATGTACACAGCGAACCATGACACTGTCAGCATATTTCACCAAGCTCAAAAACTCCGGGAAGAATTAGAAGTGTACCACACACCTTCGATTTCAATTCTATTTCTATTTCTCATTCTTAACATCATGAAAAGTCACAATATAAGTTTTGAGTAAATTTTGTGTTCTACATTAACCGTGAAAAGCTGTCAAAGCCGATTGAGGTGTGTTCGTTAGTGAAATAGGGATTGATTGAATGATTGATGAGAAGATTTGATTTTGGAGAGCAAGAATGCTCCATATTTATACAGAGAATACAAAAGATATTCAGAAAATCTACCTAAAATATCGGGAGAAAATCTGGTAACAAACCAGTAAACAAATCAAAATCAAATCAAATCAAAACTAGATCAAATCAAAAACTAAATCTAACTCCTAACTCTAACAGAGATTTAGTTAGATACTAACTGACATCAATCTAAACAAATACGTGATCTTTAACACTCCTCCTTGTTTAGATGCTGTAAACTCCAAGCTTTTTTCTGAACACCCATCTTGCTCCAATTATCTTTCTGTTTAGAGGTCTATCAACCAAACCCCAGATTTTGTTTTTCTTGATCACTGAAAGCTCCTCCTCGGACAGGTGCATCATCAACCAAAGCATCTTGTCGTTCATCTTTAGACTCTTCTAACATGCTACCAAAGATTAAATTGTTTAGTGCATTAGAAATCTGATTCACCTTCGTCAGTTCTGCCCAATTCCATTGCTCATTTCCAGCAAAATGAACATCTCGGCTCACAATAACACAACTAATGTGTGATTGAAAAACTTTGTAAACTTTTGATATAATGCTATACCCAACAAAAATGCCAGCTTCTGTCTTTTTGTCAAGCTTATCAAACTTGACCCGTGGAATGTGGGTGAAGCAAAGACACCTAAATACTCTAAGGAACTTTAAAGAACGTTTGTAACCATACCAAACTTCAAATGGTGTCAGATCCTTCACAGCTATTGTTGAAATTCGATTTTGCAAGCACACAACAGTGTTTGCTGCTTTTCCCCAAAAACGTTTTGGAAGATCCTTCTCATGAAGCATGCATCTCATCATCTCCATTATGAATTTATTCCTCCTTTCAGTGACGTCATTCTGTTGAGGAGTGTATGGTGTTGTCAATTGATATTCAATTTCAGCCTCTTCACAAAATCGGTTAAAAGTTTCTGAAGTGTACTNTCAGTGCATATAAGGCTTGTACAATCTGTTGTAATTACTTAGAAGAAAAATTTGAGATGGAATTAGGTGAACTATTCTTCTGTATTCAACTGAGAAATATTGGCAATATTTGTAAATGATCAATATCCTCGATTGTTGCGTTGATTGATTGTACTGCCCTTCTAGAATTATTTTTCTGTTCACATCGATCTTCTGTATGTCCCCTTCTATCACAAAATTTACANGCTTAGTATGAACAAGTTGCAGCTTTTTCGAGCCTCTCCATGCCTGTTTAGGAAAGGGTTGCCTATGTTNGCGAAACCTAAGGATTCGACACTCATCAATTGTATGACCACTTTTATTATAGTGTTCACATGATTTATACTTGGCGAATTTTGAATATATTGTTTTCTTCTCCACTGCTGATGCAATCGAGAAATTCTTAGTAGGTNAGTATCAGTGAGTTCTTCTACCAGCTTCTTTGATTGAATCTGAAGCAAACCTCGATGATGAAAGTGTCTAAGTCTTTTGTGCCAAATCTCAGTGGCACTAACTCTGGATATAAAGGCCGTCGGATTTAAAGCAAAGCTTTTTCCTTCCATTTTGACATTGAACAAGTCTTTGCCACTAGCATCTTTGATCAAGCACGGCTTATTCTCAAACAATACTTTATAGCCTTTATCAAGTAACTGACCAACAATTAAGATATTTTGATCAATTTTAGGCACAAATAAAACATCTGGAATAAATTTTGTACCTTCATAACTTGTTATAGCTATTGTGCCTTTACCCTTGACTTCCAAGTGTTCACCATTGCCAATCCTCACTCTCTTATCTTCTTCGGTGTCTCTTAATTCCTCAAAAGACTCCTTGTCATATGTCATGTGATTTGTGCACCCACTGTCAATCAACCAGCTCTCGTTTGATTCTTTGCTTGAGGAAGAAGTGACCATACACAATTGATCTTCTTCTTCTTCTTCTTCTTGATCAACTACCTGTGCATCTACTTCTTTCACCAGATCTTTGGCTTTGTTAGTGAAATAGGGATTGATTGAATCATTGATGAGAAGATTTGATTTTGGAGAGTAAGAATGCTCCATATTTATACACAGAATACAAAAGATATTCAGAAAATCTACCTAAAATATCGGGAGAAAATCTGGTAACAAACCAGTAAACAAATCAAAATCAAATCAAATCAAAACTAAATCAAATAAAAAACTAAATCTAACTCCTAACTCTGACAGAGATTTAGTTAGATACTAACTGACAGCAATCTAAACAAATACGTGATCTTTAACAGTGTTCAATCAATAAAGTCTGCGTGAAAAGAGATTGATGAGATTGTTTGACCTTGTTTATGGGAGAGACCTTTTGTAGAATATTTTTCTTTCTAAAATGTTTCTTTTTTTTGGCAAAATTTCATATAAATATTGGAGAGTTCATATGACTAAGGACCTAACGAACTACTCAACCTAAACCATATAAATTGGATTTCGTTAAGTTTTTTTTCAATTTTTGTTGGGTTAAATTTTTAGAAACTAAAAAATTCAAGTCGATATGACTACGAGGATATGGTGATGATAGATTGATAGAACGATATGGTTAGGGTACGTTCTTGCAACGGTATGACTAGGAGACGTTCAAGAAATGATATGGTTAGGATGTGTTACTATAACGGTAAGACTAGGATACGTTCATGCAACGATATGGTTTCGGATATGTTAGGAAACGATATGACTAAGGTATGTTAGAAAATGATATGGCTAGGACATGCATATGGAAACGATATGACTACGAAGTGTTTACGAAATGATATAATTATGATACGACATGTGAACGATGGATATATATATAGAGAGAGAGAGGGACTACAATATGAGATTGTCGGGATACCTTAAATGTAAGATACCATGANTAGATACTAACTGACATCAATCTAAACAAATACGTGATCTTTAACACTCCTCCTTGTTTAGATGCTGTAAACTCCAAGCTTTTTTCTGAACACCCATCTTGCTCCAATTATCTTTCTGTTTAGAGGTCTATCAACCAAACCCCAGATTTTGTTTTTCTTGATCACTGAAAGCTCCTCCTCGGACAGGTGCATCATCAACCAAAGCATCTTGTCGTTCATCTTTAGACTCTTCTAACATGCTACCAAAGATTAAATTGTTTAGTGCATTAGAAATCTGATTCACCTTCGTCAGTTCTGCCCAATTCCATTGCTCATTTCCAGCAAAATGAACATCTCGGCTCACAATAACACAACTAATGTGTGATTGAAAAACTTTGTAAACTTTTGATATAATGCTATACCCAACAAAAATGCCAGCTTCTGTCTTTTTGTCAAGCTTATCAAACTTGACCCGTGGAATGTGGGTGAAGCAAAGACACCTAAATACTCTAAGGAACTTTAAAGAACGTTTGTAACCATACCAAACTTCAAATGGTGTCAGATCCTTCACAGCTATTGTTGAAATTCGATTTTGCAAGCACACAACAGTGTTTGCTGCTTTTCCCCAAAAACGTTTTGGAAGATCCTTCTCATGAAGCATGCATCTCATCATCTCCATTATGAATTTATTCCTCCTTTCAGTGACGTCATTCTGTTGAGGAGTGTATGGTGTTGTCAATTGATATTCAATTTCAGCCTCTTCACAAAATCGGTTAAAAGTTTCTGAAGTGTACTCCTTGCTATTATCTGATCTTATAGTCTGAATCAAGCATGCATCTTCATTCTCAACTTTGGCTTTGAATTTCCAAAATACACCCGCAACTTCTGACTTTTGTTTCAGCAAGAATATCCAACACATTCTTGTTAGATCATTAATAAAAGCAATATAATAAAGATTACCATTTAATGATGGTGTTCGCTAAGGACTACAAAGCTTAGTATGAACAAGTTGCAGCTTTTTCGAGCCTCTCCATGCCTGTTTAGGAAAGGGTTGCCTATGTTGCTTCCCAAAATTACAAGTACGGCAAGGAGACATGTCCTCATCAGTATCAGTGAGTTCTTCTACCAGCTTCTTTGATTGAATCTGAAGTAAACCTCGATGATGAAAGTGTCTAAGTCTTTTGTGCCAAATCTCAGTGGCACTAACTCTGGATATAAAGGCCGTCGGATTTAGAGCAAAGCTTTTTCCTTCCATTTTGACATTGAACAAGTCTTTGCCACTAGCATCTTTGATCAAGCACGGCTTATTCTCAAACAATACTTTATAGCCTTTATCAAGTAACTGACCAACAATTAAGATATTTTGATCAATTTTAGGCACAAATAAAACATCTGGAATAAATTTTGTACCTTCATAACTTGTTATAGCTATTGTGCCTTTACCCTTGACTTCCAAGTGTTCACCATTGCCAATCCTCACTCTCTTATCTTCTTCGGTGTCTCTTAATTCCTCAAAAGACTCCTTGTCATATGTCATGTGATTTGTGCACCCACTGTCAATCAACCAGCTCTCGTTTGATTCTTTGCTTGAGGAAGAAGTGACCATACACAATTGATCTTCTTCTTCTTCTTCTTCTTGATCAACTACCTGTGCATCTACTTCTTTCACCAGATCTTTGGCTTTGCAGATCACAGCTTCATGTCCAAGTTGATTGCATTTGGAGCAGAAGGCGTCAGGTCTTCTCCAACACTTGTATGGTGGATGACCTTTCTTCTCACAATGGCGGCAAGGTGGATAGGATTTTTTGAAACCTCCTNCTAACTCTGACAGAGATTTAGTTAGATACTAACTGACAGCAATCTAAACAAATACGTGATCTTTAACAGTGTTCAATCAATAAAGTCTGCGTGAAAAGAGATTGATGAGATTGTTTGACCTTGTTTATGGGAGAGACCTTTTGTAGAATATTTTTCTTTCTAAAATGTTTCTTTTTTTTGGCAAAATTTCATATAAATATTGGAGAGTTCATATGACTAAGGACCTAACGAACTACTCAACCTAAACCATATAAATTGGATTTCGTTAAGTTTTTTTTCAATTTTTGTTGGGTTAAATTTTTAGAAACTAAAAAATTCAAGTCGATATGACTACGAGGATATGGTGATGATAGATTGATAGAACGATATGGTTAGGGTACGTTCTTGCAACGGTATGACTAGGAGACGTTCAAGAAATGATATGGTTAGGATGTGTTACTATAACGGTAAGACTAGGATACGTTCATGCAACGATATGGTTTCGGATATGTTAGGAAACGATATGACTAAGGTATGTTAGAAAATGATATGGCTAGGACATGCATATGGAAACGATATGACTACGAAGTGTTTACGAAATGATATAATTATGATACGACATGTGAACGATGGATATATATATAGAGAGAGAGAGGGACTACAATATGAGATTGTCGGGATACCTTAAATGTAAGATACCATGATTTAAGATGCAATTGGGTGGGGGATCCGTAGAAAGTTCAACATAAATAAATTGTTGTAGAAAATTATGATGAATTTTTTCGAGCAATGTCAACCTAGTTAAAGGTTAATTAAGGTTTAAGACTGTCAATTTAAGTATCCCAAATTTTATGGCATCTAAGGATATCCATCATGTTTATTAATACCAATTTTTAGAACATAATTTTGGTAAGCTCAATCTTGGTATCACAAAAGAGTGGGAAAAAAAAAATGGTTGTGGTGCCTTTCGTTAGGATTATAGGGCAATTGTTAAAATGAGACTTTGAGGATATATGGGCAAACAGGTCAATTATTGAACCTTTAGCAAAGTTGAGAGAATGTGACTCGTAGAACAATGTTATGCAGGAAACTAGTAAAGCTATTGATCTAGTTGATGGAACCATCGAAAAAAAGTGAGGATTTTGGGATTAAGATTGAGTAAGTTGGCCAACCTTAGTGTCCACATGAACATTGATTTCAATGAAGCGCTTGAGTCACAAATCTACTTCTCATGAAATTTTAGGAGAATGCTCAATATGACATTATAATGTTATGTATGAAATTTGGTGACCATTAGGTTGATAACGGGCTAAACCAAGTACAGGTGTAAAATGATTAAAATGCCTCTATAATTATGTACCACTAGCTTATGACCAAACAGACCTCTAAATCACATGAAATTTAACGAGGAGCCTTATGTTAAAGGGATTACACAAGTCACAAAGTTACAAGCCCATTGGAATATGTTGAAGAATTAAATCAAGATCTTAGGAGACTCAAAATACTATAGAAAATTATATGTGACTCATTTATAATATTAAGGAGAAGTATACGATCCCACTAGGTGGGTCCATGTGCACGTGGGTGGGCCATGTGTGGGGAAGTACCACACATCCAACCCTGCCCGAAACTAGAAAGAGTCCAAGGTCATGTTATAGTTTCAAAAAATAGGTCCCATCATTACATGTGTGTGATTACATTACTAACCCCAGTAATGAGATGACTTAATGAGTATTGCTAAAATACTCAAGCCTCATATACTATAATACTCAAGTCACACCCTTATTTTTAACGTAAAGGCAAAGCATCGGTATATGAACGACGATGAATGTTGGAATGGCCATGGAAGCCACATGCTACCCTTATTTTTGAGGTAAACGTAAAGCATCCCTACATGGATGACAATGAAGGCTAGAATGGCCACGTTAGTCGAAATATGATGGTAATATGCATTGGTTTTCATTTAGGGGTTGATAGGTAACTTTCATTTTCGTATTCAAATATTATGTCATTTTTATTTTATTGTTTTAAATTAAATGTGCAAGTACATGACTTCGTTTAAAAACGTGTTACACATCCTTTTATGCCCCATGAGATCGATTATAGCCATTACCTACTTTGCAAGAACACAACTGGCATTACCTTAACAATAATCACTTGCTCCAATTTTAGAAACAAGTTGGAACTTACATCTACAACTACACAACAATACGTTATTATAAAATGCAAAAAGTTTCAAACAAACCATTCATCAAACAAAAGCCATGGAACTCTCCAATTGTTCTTCATTTCTTTTGATTCTCTCTCTTTTCTGGGTTCTCCAAACATCGACTATTGCCACTAAAAAGGCAAACTCTTTCGTTTTATTTCCCATTTCGAAAACTCAATATTTCTTCCATCTAATTCTCTTTTTCTCATGCAGCCATACATCGTATACCTCGGATCGCATTCTCATGGTTTGAGTCCTTCCCCGTTGGATCTCCAACTTGTAACAAAATCTCATTATGATTTACTAGGATCAGTGTTGGGAAGGTGAGGCTCTTTCGATTCATCGGGTTTGGTTTCTTACCATGGTTATTCTCACAATTTGTTACCCTTCTCTATTCATTGTGCAGCAAAGAGATAGCCAAGGAAGCTATTTTCTACTCATACAACAGATATATCAATGGCTTTGCCGCAATGCTCAATGAAAAACAAGCCGCAGATCTTGCAAGTAAATTGTTCATATGTTCTTGAAGTCGATAGGCTATTCCCTTGGTCAAATAAGCTTGAAACTGACCTTGAACAAATATATGGTAGGAATTCCAAATGTGATTTCTGTTTTTGAAAATAAGGAGAGACAACTACACACAACAAGATCATGGAATTTTCTTGGACTAGAAACACAAGAAGGAGTTCCTTCCGACTCTATTTGGAATGTTACGAGGTTTGGTGAAGATGCAATTATAGCTAACATTGACACAGGTTCTGTTTTTTCTTTTGTTCTCTGTCATTGTTTTTTGTTAAGACTATGTTGGTGTTGTGTTTTTCTGTAACTTCATACAATTGGAACATAGGTGTTTGGCCCGAATCTAAGAGCTTCAGTGACGAAGGATATGGGCCCGTCCCTTCAAGGTGGCTGGGCAGTTGTCAAAGTGGCGCTGACCCCAACTTCCATTGCAACAGGTCAAGAGCTTCAATTCATCCAATATATATCACGTTTTCTTTCATTATGGTGGAGTAGATTTGAAATGAATACCTTAAAATGCAGGAAGCTAATTGGAGCAAGGTTCTTTAACTTAGCCAATCGTCCACTCAATGGCAGCTCCAATTCTCCAAGGGACCATCAAGGCCACGGAACCCACACTTTATCCACGGCTGGGGGCAACTTTGTCTCTGGAGCTAATGTTTTTGGCTACGCAAATGGAACTGCCAAAGGTGGCTCACCTCGAGCCCGTGTCGCGTCCTACAAGGTCTGTTGGGAAGCGGAAGGTGGAGGGTGTTTTGACGTGGATATCTTAGCTGCCTTCGAAGCTGCCATTGGTGATGGGGTTGACGTTGTCTCAGCTTCTCTTGGTGCAATTCCCTCAGACTTCCTAGACGATGGGCTATGTATAGGGGCCTTTCATGCAGTTCAGCATGGCATCGTTGTTGTTTGTTCCGCTGGAAACTTAGGACCAGATCCTACAAGTGTATCAAACGTATCGCCATGGATGTTAACCGTTGGAGCTAGTACCATTGATAGGGAGTTCACAAATTTCATAGTCCTAGGGAACAACAAGAAACTCAAGGTACGTACGTACTTATATCGAACACAACCTAAACTTAGAAAACTTGAATGAGTTCTACTTTCTATCTTAACTATGTCCCAACTATAAAAATCCAGGGTGCAAGCCTCTCTTCTAAGGCATTAACAGAAGACAAGTTCTACCCTTTAATCAACGCTGTGGATGCAAAAGCCAACAATGTCCCAGAACTTGCGGCGTGAGTATTTTACTCCTGTTTTTTTGAAAAGAACATAAGAAAATGAATGAACAGTTAAAAATTTCCAAATAAACTCATTGTCACGGCCCAAACCCGTCGCTAGTGGATATTGTCCTCTTTGGGGTTGCTCGAAAGCAGATATTGTCCTCTCTGGGCTTTCCCTTTAGGGCTTCCCATTAAAGCCATATCGTTCTTTTTGAGTTTGCTCTGATACCATTTGTAATGGCCCAAGCCCACCGCTAGCCGATATTCTCCTCTTTTGGCTTTCCCTTTCGGGCTTTTTTTTAAAGCTTTAAAACATGTCTGCTAGGGAGAGGTTTCCACACCCTGATATAGGGTATTTCGTTCTCCTCTTCAACCGTTATGGAACATCACACTTATATTGAATTCTTAACAGGGAAGTGTGTGATGAGGGAACACTTGATCCCACCAAATTGAATGGGAAGATTGTGGTGTGCGTTGTTGGGGTTATTGCAAGAGTGACCAAAGGTTACTTGGCAGCTCAAGCAGGGGCGGTTGGGATGATCTTGGTTAACGATGAAGAAAGTGGGAATGAGATTAAAGCTGATCCACACATCATTCCAGCATCCCATGTAACCTATAATGACAGTATAACCATCTCTCAATATATGAGCTCTACAAGGTAACTCCCTATGTTTCCTTTTTTTTTCTCTTCCAAAGATTGTTATTTCCCCTGCATATTAACATATACTTGATCAGGACACCCATGGCTTACATCAGTTCGGTAACGGCAAAGCTCGGTGTCACGCCAGCCCCAACCATGGCTAGGTTCTCAGGGAGAGGCCCAAGTATAATCGAGGAGTCAATCCTCAAGGTTTCTTTTTCTCAAGCTTTAAAACGTTTCAATTCAAATGCATGCTAATGTAGTAACGATAAGGAAGATCATTTATACTAACAAGTTATGTTATGTTTGAGATCAGCCAGATATAACAGCACCAGGTGTGAATATAATTGCGGCTTACCCTGATGGAATACCATTGGCAAATCTGCCCGTTGATGATCGTCGAGTTCCTTTTATGGTATACTCTGGCACATCCATGTCTTGCCCCCATGTTTCTGGCATTGTAGGCCTTCTCAAAACCCTAAATCCCAAATGGAGTCCGGCCGCCATTAAATCTGCAATTATGACCACAGGTTCAATCATATACAATCAAATAAAAGCATCGAACCAAAACAAATGTTGATGTAATTGAATAAATTTCCATGAATTTTATCTCTACAGCCAAAACAAGAGATAGCAGCTTACATCCAATTGTCGACCTCGACGGAGTGATAGCAACTCCATTAGCATACGGCGCAGGACATGTTCATCCAAACAGCGCCATGGACCCTGGCCTCGTTTACGACATTACAATGGACGATTACCTAAATTTCTTGTGCGCTCGAGGCTACAATGCAACGCAAATCAAACAATTCTCAAACAATACATTGGTTTGCAATAAGTTATTCAAAGTGACTGACCTCAATTATCCATCCATCTCAGTCGCGGATTTGAAAACAGGCCCTGTGACGATGAATCGAAAGGTGAAGAACGTGGGAAGTCCAGGGAAGTATGTTGCTCGAGTAACGTCGCCTTTGGAAGTTTCAATCGTCGTTGAGCCGAGTACATTGCAATTTACCGCCATGGATGAAGAGANCAGCGTGAGTATTTTACTCCTGTTTTTTTGAAAAGAACATAAGAAAATGAATGAACAGTTAAAAATTTCCAAATAAACTCATTGTCACGGCCCAAACCCGTCGCTAGTGGATATTGTCCTCTTTGGGGTTGCTCGAAAGCAGATATTGTCCTCTCTGGGCTTTCCCTTTAGGGCTTCCCATTAAAGCCATATCGTTCTTTTTGAGTTTGCTCTGATACCATTTGTAATGGCCCAAGCCCACCGCTAGCCGATATTCTCCTCTTTTGGCTTTCCCTTTCGGGCTTTTTTTTAAAGCTTTAAAACATGTCTGCTAGGGAGAGGTTTCCACACCCTGATATAGGGTATTTCGTTCTCCTCTTCAACCGTTATGGAACATCACACTTATATTGAATTCTTAACAGGGAAGTGTGTGATGAGGGAACACTTGATCCCACCAAATTGAATGGGAAGATTGTGGTGTGCGTTGTTGGGGTTATTGCAAGAGTGACCAAAGGTTACTTGGCAGCTCAAGCAGGGGCGGTTGGGATGATCTTGGTTAACGATGAAGAAAGTGGGAATGAGATTAAAGCTGATCCACACATCATTCCAGCATCCCATGTAACCTATAATGACAGTATAACCATCTCTCAATATATGAGCTCTACAAGGTAACTCCCTATGTTTCCTTTTTTTTTCTCTTCCAAAGATTGTTATTTCCCCTGCATATTAACATATACTTGATCAGGACACCCATGGCTTACATCAGTTCGGTAACGGCAAAGCTCGGTGTCACGCCAGCCCCAACCATGGCTAGGTTCTCAGGGAGAGGCCCAAGTATAATCGAGGAGTCAATCCTCAAGGTTTCTTTTTCTCAAGCTTTAAAACGTTTCAATTCAAATGCATGCTAATGTAGTAACGATAAGGAAGATCATTTATACTAACAAGTTATGTTATGTTTGAGATCAGCCAGATATAACAGCACCAGGTGTGAATATAATTGCGGCTTACCCTGATGGAATACCATTGGCAAATCTGCCCGTTGATGATCGTCGAGTTCCTTTTATGGTATACTCTGGCACATCCATGTCTTGCCCCCATGTTTCTGGCATTGTAGGCCTTCTCAAAACCCTAAATCCCAAATGGAGTCCGGCCGCCATTAAATCTGCAATTATGACCACAGGTTCAATCATATACAATCAAATAAAAGCATCGAACCAAAACAAATGTTGATGTAATTGAATAAATTTCCATGAATTTTATCTCTACAGCCAAAACAAGAGATAGCAGCTTACATCCAATTGTCGACCTCGACGGAGTGATAGCAACTCCATTAGCATACGGCGCAGGACATGTTCATCCAAACAGCGCCATGGACCCTGGCCTCGTTTACGACATTACAATGGACGATTACCTAAATTTCTTGTGCGCTCGAGGCTACAATGCAACGCAAATCAAACAATTCTCAAACAATACATTGGTTTGCAATAAGTTATTCAAAGTGACTGACCTCAATTATCCATCCATCTCAGTCGCGGATTTGAAAACAGGCCCTGTGACGATGAATCGAAAGGTGAAGAACGTGGGAAGTCCAGGGAAGTATGTTGCTCGAGTAACGTCGCCTTTGGAAGTTTCAATCGTCGTTGAGCCGAGTACATTGCAATTTACCGCCATGGATGAAGAGAAGAGCTTCAGGATTGTGTTGCAGAGAAGTGGAAAGGGAAATCAAGAGGGTTATGTGTTCGGAACATTGGAATGGTCAGATGGGAAACACAGTGTTAGAAGCCCCATTGCTATCAATTTGGGGAAATAGTTTCAAATGCTAAAGGATTTAGAACAATCTCTTATGAATTTGATTGTTCATGAAAAATCACAAATTATAACTAATAATAATCATTACTAGAGTAAATTTTCTAAAAGTTGTCATTTAATTCTTATAAAATAAAAAAGCATTTCATCTCCATAAATACCTATAAAAGGGACTTATTTCTATCTCTATGGTCATAACACTGAATATGTTAACTATGGTCATAGCACGTTCATCTTAAATCATGCCTTCGTTTTTGAAATATTCTATCGATCGTGGTTTTCCAATTTCCACTTTTATTTGTCTAGTCGAATGTGTTAAGCCTACTTCGTAAGCTAGTCTATAGAATCTATAACCTAAGTAATGATACCAACTATAACGACCTTATTTTTCTAATGAAATAGAGTCGTTACTACATGCATGACATATGACGGTTAACTATGACCACATTCTTTTAAAATATTTAAAAAACGAAGGAATGGACTTACGCGTTAAAAATTAAATCCTTAAATCGATACGAAAACATATAAGAAACGAGAATAGACAATATATTCAAAAACTAGAAAATAACACATTGCCCTACTCTAACCTAAGAGTATAAGATGAAATGCAACTACCCTAACACCGGTTCCATGGTCTTCACGCATCACCTCCATCGAAGTATAGAGATGTCTTGTCTTTACCAAAAATGTAAGAGTAGCACATGACTTGAGTATTTCTTAATAGACTCCAATATTGGGGGACGTGAAACACAAACACATACAACATGACGAGACTTATCATGTAAAACAGCATAGTATGACCTTGAGCTCTTTCCAATCTGGACAGGGTTGGATGTGTAGTACTTCCCCACACACGGCCCATACACTGCACATGGACCCACCATGTGGGCTCCTATACATACCCCTGGGCCTGATTTAGTCAGGCTAAACGTGCTAACGCATCGCCAGACACCACGGAGGAAAAGGCCCACATGATATCATGGCGAACATAAATATCGAAAGTACTCATCCATAGTAACTTAACATAACAGGGAAAGTATCTCAATGCACGTGACCACACAGTTATGCATGAGGTCCCCATACTTTCCATCATGACATAATAAAATGATGCAAGATAACCTTGATTCTTTCGTAACATATTAAATTTGGTAATTACGCGTACATAATTCTTATATATCATTTCATGCATAACATAACTTCCTTATTTAAAAACATATCCCGACATGTCGTAGCATATCATGACATTTCATAATATAAAATAGCTATCGTTACATAACATGGCATTTCCTTTATACCTTAATAATATTTGACATATCTTATAACGTAATATAACACAACATTACATATCAAAACATATCATACATATGATACAAGCAGGGGCCACTAGGCACGTGTCGTCCTACATAAAACAATTCTTTCAACCAAACGACAGTGGAGCCACTTAGTTGACCAAGGCTCGAGTTACTAATTATTCTTGATACTAGCCTGAATCTACTCTTCAAAATCCAAAAGGCTCGAGTTACCAATTCAGCCACCTTGTAGTCAAAATCCAATTTCTACTCATATACATCTACTCTATCTCTTTTCTCTTCCCAAATCAAGTCTATTGTTTCGTCTCTCTCGTGGAATTAAATTAATCTAAATTAATCAACTTAAACCGGGAAAGCCAGCTATTTTTTTTCTTTTTTTAGTTAACTTATTAATTAACCTATTTTGTTTTATTTTATCATTATTTTTAAAGGTTTTTATACTTTCTAATATTTTTAGTATCCGATCTAAATGAATTTTTAAAAAATAAAAAATAAAAAAAACTTTATGAAAATAAAAAATATCGGGAAATATCATTTGAAATAGAGCTAGACTGGTAGCTCAAATTATTATAAAAAGTACCAGCGAAATAAATTTCTTGGACGGATTTTTCCGAAAGTTTACTTAACCATATAACGGAGCAAAGTTGCGAAATATATTACGGTTGTTAATTGTTGTTGCGCTCAAATTCTTTAGATGATAAAAACTATTTGTAATTTTGGAAAATTTGACCATTAACCTATATTTTATTTATTACTTTGTTTTATAAATTTCAGATTATTTTTCTTTTAGTTTCTCATTCTAATTACAATATAATATGCATTAATTATAATATATATATATATATATAAACACTATAATATGAAAAATACTGTTTGCAATAATTTTCGATGAAAATAATTTATATAAACTATAATATAAATTATTTGCATCCTGTAATAAATAAAAAATAAAAAAAATCTTCAAATCAATCTCATCCTAAAACCTATTTTTCAATAATTTTATTTAAACCCAATTCATGTATTTATCGTTAAAAAAAAAAAAAAAAAAAAAAAAAAAAAAAANCTGTAATTAAAACAAGACAATTACGAGAATGAGCACATAATATCCCTAAATTAAAAATAAAAAATAAAAAATAAAAAATAAAAATCGAAACGAAGATCCACAGAAGAAGAGAAAACCTAGAAACGAGGAGGCGGCGCAGCAGCGAAGAAAGGCCTTCCGCCGCCGCAGATACCTCCGTCGCAGAAATCGGCCTTATCTTTGATCTTATGAAATCCGTCTTTGAAAACTCCGAATCCGAAGAGGAATCCGACGGCCACGACCACCAGAATCAGGCATGTGCACAGCATGCACACCTTTCCGAAGCAGCACATCGTGGCTTCGCCGGCCGGATCTTGGTTACAGTGCTTGCGAATTAGCGATTCAGAGGAAGAAGGAAGACGGAGGATCGGAGTCTGTTCAACGGACTTTGGATTTGTATTTGGTTGGGAAAAGTGAGGTTTCCTATTTCAAAAGGAGTTTTGCTTCTAGTTTGGATTAGGTGAGGATTTCAAGTTTGAAACATTCTTACACGCAACAAATTGTTCAAATGGTTCAAATCTGCCTGGTTAAGCCCATCATTAGTAAATATGGGTTTTAGTCGGTCCCGTTTTATATACCGTTCATACTCACCATTTTAAAAAGTCGTTCCATCGTCAACCAATGTCAGATTTCACAATCTACCCCCTTAGAACTTCGTCTTCATTGGCACATCGCTCAATATTTTGCTCTGATACCATTTGTATCAGCTCAAGCCTACTAGCAAATATTGTTCTCTTTTAACTTTATTTTGTTGGATTTCCTGAGGTTTTAAAATGGTGAAACACTTGTTGGAATAAGGTTAGACCCTCTCCACAATGGAGGCGTTTTAAAACACGGAAGGAAAACTTGAAAAAAAAAAGCCTAAAAAAAACTATATTTGTTAGGGTGGGATTCAGCTGTTACACCTTGATCGTTTGGTCGACAAATTAGACCTACGATCGATAATTTAAAACTGAAAAATCAAATATTCAATGAAGACTAAATTTGAGCCACTTAATATACATGAGGTCGGTACGAATATATGGCTAGGTTATATATTAAAAAAATGTTATTGTTTTATTTAAAAAATAAAATTAGGACCATAGTACCCAAATAAATAAATAAATAAATATATTACTTATTTTTAAATCTCATCTAATTCCTACTTCAAATATATATTTTCTCTAATATTTTTAATCTACTCTAATTCTTTTAATATTTAATATATCAAATTTCATATATATATATTATATATATATTTCTTTAATATATTTAAAATACTCTTAATTCTTTTAATATTTAATATATTTAATATAATAGATATTTTTATATGTTTAATATATTTGATATTAAATATAAAAGAGATTAGGGTGACAAAAGTTCTTGCCAAGGCCCAAAAATATAAATGAGACTGAAAGAGACTTCGGAATGCGATCTTATATATGTCAAAGCGTAGGTTGACTAGAGGCATACGAAAAGCCCGTACCTAGGCCCAACTTTGTTGTAGAGATAAAAGTTCTTTTTTCTATGCCTCTAGAAAAACGCTTAGTGATTATAGGGTTCAATTCTACTATCATTCACACTAACAATGAGCAACTAGACGGAGTGAAGATGATGCATGCTCTACACTTGAAATGGATTATCACCCATGATGAACACTTTTATGATCATTCCCGTGGTTGAAGATGAAGCCTTGAGAGAGCTAGTTCCCATATAGATCCATCTTCTTTTAGAAAACTATCACGATATAATGTTCGAGAATCTTTCTAAGTTTTGTCCCAACGCATCGGGATAGACCTTGAAATTAAGTTATCCCTTAACAAAAAATACCTATCATATATATCCATCGGATTTAGTGGAACTTTAAGGTTAACTGTGTTAAAATTAACGAATCTATTAAATAGAATATTAACTTTTCAATTTTATGCTAATGGGCTTTGATATGGGCCTGAATTATGTTATGGTCTCCTCACAAATGGGCCTTGTAAGGCTTTTTGTACAAGCCCATTGAAGCCCAATGGATTGCAAAGACCAACATATAAATGAGGTTGGTTTGAGTTGAGTCGAGTCATATTTTTTAAACTCGACTCAACAATTGTTGGGGTTGTAAAATTTTCAACCTAAAGAACTCTTATTAAATGATGAACCGAACTCAACCCAACTATAGATTTTTTGAGTTGGGTTGGTTCAGGTTAGCAATCCACCACCAGGGGGCTGAAAGGTTAAGACCCTAACAGTCAGGGGCCATCCACGGCCCAAGCAAAATAAAATCTCAACTATCAGGGGATTGAAGCAAAATAAAATCTGAACTACCAGTGAGATTGAAGCAAAATAAAATCTGAACTACAGGGGACGAGCGGATTGAAGCAAAATAAAATCAAACACAAACAAGATAATCGCCCACCGTGGCCTAGCAGTCCACTACCAGGGGGCCGATTGAAGCAAAATAAAATCTAAAACACAAACAAATAATCTGGGGTTTGAGTCCACCACCAGGAGCCGATTGAAGCAAAATAAAATCTGAACTACCAGGGGTTGAAGCAAAATAAAATCTGAACTACCATGGGGATTGAAGCAAAATAAAATCTGAACTACCATGGGGATTGAAGCAAAATAAAATCTGAAACACAAACAAGATAATCGCCCCCCGCCCCGTGCTAGCAGTCCACTACCAGGGGGCCGATTAAAGCAAAATAAAATCTAAAACACAAACAAATAATCACCTACCGTGGGGGCTCAAACACACAACCACAAAGTTAAGAGCTCAATGCTCTACCAACTAAGCTAGACAAGCTTTTAATTTCTTTGGAACTCAAGCTTAGTAGTCCACCACCAAGAGGCCGATTGGAGCAAAATAAAATCTAAAACACAAACAAGATAATCGCCCACTATGGGGCTCGAACCCACGACCACAAGGTTAAGAGCCTTGCACTCTACCAACTGATCTAGACGAGCTTTTGGTTTCTTTGAAACTCAAGCCTAGCAGTCCACCACTAGGGGGCTGAAAGGTTAAGAGCCTAGCAGTCAGGGGCCGATTGAAGCAAAATAAAATCTAAAACACAAACAAGATAATCACTCATCATGGGGCTCGAACCTACAACCACAAGGTTAAGAGCCTTGAGCTCTACCAACTAAGCTAGACAAGCTTTTGGTTTTTTTGGAACTCAAGCTTAGTAGTCCTCCACCAGGGGGCCGGGCTTTTGGTTTCTGTGGAACTCAAGCCTAGTAGTCCACCATCAAGAGGCCGAAAGGTTAAGAGGATATGGGCCGATTGGAGCAAAATAAAATCTTAAACACAAACATGATAATTGCCCACCATGGGGCTCAAATCCACGACCACAAGGTTAAGAGCCTTGCGCCCTACCAACTGAGCTAGACGGGCTTTTGGTTTTTTTGGAACTCAAGCCTGAGCAGACGGGCTTTTGGTTTCTTTTGAACTCTAGCCTAGCAGTCCACCACCAGGGGGCCGATTGAAGCAAAATAAAATCTGAAACACAAACAAGATAATCGCAGTCCACCACCAGGGGGCCGATTGAAGCAAAATCTGAAACACAAACAAGATAATCGAAGTCCACCACCAGGGGGCCGATTGAAGTAAAATAAAATCTGAAAAAGAAACAAGATAATCGCAGTCCACCACCACGGGGCCAATTGAAGCAGAATAAGATATTAAACACAAAGAAGATAATCGCAGTCCACCACCAGGGGCCGATTGAAGCAAAATCTGAAACACAAACAAGATAATCGTAGTCCACCACCAAGGGGCCGATTGAAGCAAAATAAAATCTGAAACACAAATAAGATAATCGCAGTACACCACCAGGGGGCCGATTCAAGCAGAATAAAATCTGAAATAGAAACAAGATAATCGCAGTCCACCACTAGGGGGCCGATTGAAGTAAAATAAAGTCTGAAACAGAAACAAGATAATCGCAGTCCACCACCAGGGGGCCGATTGAAGCAGAATAAGATCTGAAACACAAACAAGATAATCGCAGTCCACCAACAGGGGGCCGATTGAAGCAAAACAAAATCTGAAACACAAACTGATGGTGTTAATATAACACATGCGGAAGCAATTTGGATCTTAGGCACTTTTAGAACATCAATTATAGTAAATAACTAGCATGTTCATAAGTATTAAAACTTAATGAGTTTGAATACTAACCTTTTGTAGTTCAAACTTCTTTTTCCTCACGAACCGGTTTCGAACCACCACTAGTGTCTTCTCCACTATCCTCCGGCCTTAGAACGGGATTGTGGAATCCGGTGAGTGACTAAACTTGGGAGGGATTTTGTATATATGAAGAGAGTGTTTGTGAGAGGTTTTTTCTCAAGGTTTTTCACCAAGAAGAAGAAGACTTTCCATGTACCATGATCACTCTATCTAAAGAGTCATGTTTGCATTGTTAATGCAAATTTGGTTCACCAAATTTTGACACTCAAAATTCCACTCAAAT